>NW_023340246.1:4578014-4583768 GCF_004916995.1 Morone saxatilis
GGGGGGGGCTGAAAGGCAGGGGAGAGGGTGGGCTGGGTGGAGAAGGGGAAACCTGCCCAGCACCACCACAATGGCAGCCTTGCTTCCCTCTGCTGTATCATTGACACTCTTTATCCTTCCCTCTTGCAGTCTACTTCACAAACCAGCACAGGATTCAACTGTTTTGGTCCACTGAGCGTGCTCTGAACGCTCCATACACACTGAAGAACTCTTTAGCAGTAAGGACCCGTACATCGATCACAGTCAATTTTTAAGCACTTGTGTTGCTCCAACTCAGAAACCATACATCACAAATCACACACTCACTTGAGTCAATGACACTGAAGCACAGTGCTGAGCCCAGTCCTCGGCAGTAGTGCTCAGCTCTGTTCAGCAGCTGGCTCCGTGTGCCCTGTGGTTCAGTCAGCTGGGCCCGCTGCCTAATTTTACACTTGCTCATTACAAACTCACCCCTATCCCTCCTCCACATCTGGCCTCTGGTGTAGCGAGAGGCAGAGGGACGCTGATAATGGCCACACTGACATGAACTCACAGTGGTCATTTTCTCTGTCCGGAGAGGGTGGGGCGTGGGGTCCGTGGACGTAGTAAACAACTTGGAGAAAGTGGGATAGAGAGAGACAGCCTGCCAAGGCACATAAGAGTGCATGAAGAGAACAATGGAAGGAGGAAAAGAAATCATGGCAAAAAGCAAGTAGGAAAGTTAAGGAGGGCGTTTGGTATTTGGAGAGGAGGAGGAGGCAGAGTGGCTGTCTGGCTACTAGCAGCCATTGCTGCGTAGAGTGGGACTCCAGGCGTAGAAATTCCTCCTACGTCTCTGCTCAATGCCACTTCTGTTCTGCCAAGGCCTGCATGTCAACAGCACTGTAGATACAAAGGGAACCATGTCCGTGTGTGACTGACTCTGTGTGTGAAACCAGTGTTATAGAGTGTGTATGTGACAGCATCAAGCAATCTCCACCACTACAGGCTCCTTCTTTGCTGGGTGGAGGCACCCAATATAGGCTGACAGAAGATACTTTGACCCTGGCAGATCAATAATGCTGACTAATATACTCAAACAGATGTGCTACTGCGTAACGGTTTTGTGATTTTTCTACCTCAAAATCACAAAACAACAAATTCGGACTTGATTGCAAATACTTTAAGTCTGCTTTGTTGATCTTTAATCCATGAAAAACACTGTACCTGGTCAACAGACAGTCAGGCACACAACCCCTCGCAAAACGACATATTCCTTTAATAAACTATTCTAGCTGAGTGAAACGATCAATGGATTCAAATTAGCATTATCGGCATGATTAATAGTGACCTTTGCTCATTTTTCTCTTGGGTAAATAGTCTATAAAACCCCCAATAATCACCCCCAAAATAGCGCAGTTTCATATTATCAATGTTGTGATATTACATTTTGTCCAGTCTCTGAATGATCCACTTACTGTTAATCCTTCTACACACCGAGCTACAAAAAGCTGAGACTATTGTTCACAGCTAAGAGAAATGGTCTCTGGGCAATTTCTGCCAAATCAGCCTATACCGACACAGGGAGTGGGGCACAGGGGTGTTCCTTATGAAAACAAACCTTTTTATGGCTTTCCGTGAACGTTGGCTCAACAGTGACAGATCAGTGCTTATCACTCCAGAACGGTCTAGCAGACGATACTTGACCTTTACGGATCATGCCTTCGGTCTCTGTCATCAGACAAGTCTGTTGGTTTGACCGAGGCCAAGACAGCGTGCACTCGCTCAGTTAGTCATGCAATATATCTAGGCCAAATGTTTCCTTGTTTCCTCCTTGGACTGTTTTCACTTTGTTACCTTTCCTCTGAGCCTACATGCTGTAGATCTCAGCCTGGCAAGTGAACGTCTAGCTCAACACACACATAATGTAAAGATAGAGGAGCAAGCAGAACACAGTGTCAGAGAAAAGGAACTCGGACTACCGAAAGTGATAACAGCGTTTTGTTAACCTTTGTCAAATACGTGACTAGATTCAGGAACAACTGACCATTTATATATTTTTACACACGCAGGCTGCACATTTATTTCATCATGCGAGTTGTACACTGTAGTTCTCGTAAGAGTGCAGCATGTATTCAACAAAAAGAAAGTGTCTGTTTTTCTTGCAACACCCTCTGGACCTCCAACTAATTACATAATCAAATTATCAGGACTAATAATCAGCATTAATCACCACAATCCCAACATACAGTAATCAGGATCAGAGTTTAAGCTATTACTTTGCAACACACACACACACACACACACACACACACACAATAAATCAGTTTTGACACAGTCAGTGCCCTGCCCTGACCCAACTGCTGTTGTTTTGGTCACTCCACTGGTTTTCTGTGCTGATGCACCCTCCTCACTTAAGCGTGACAGACTGTCCTCTACGACATCCTAATATTGCGGCTCTCACAGAACGTTAGCTTGTCATGAACAATAAACAGCTGTAAATCTCTGGTTTCCTGCACCTGCTGAGATCAGTGAGAGTGATGCTGAATTGCAAAAAGCCAGCCGGGCAGAGGCCGAGATCCTCCTGCCAGCTGTGGAAATGCAGAAAAACAGGTGGCCCGGCAGCACACAGTTAACTCACTACTCTGTCAGGGTTAAATATCATACGCTGTTATACGTTCAGCTAATAGTGCACTCTGTGATGCATATGGTTGCATATATTTGTGTCACAAACCTTTCTACATTTCAACTGAATATGCTTTTAAAGCCCACAGATCTGACAGTAGTATCGAGCCAGCAAATAGGAAGTGCAGGTGATTTCACTTCATAACCCAGAAAGTGTGATTCACAGAGCAGAAGTATGACAATGCCTGCTGTTTGTTCAAAAGCAATCAACTCTGTAAAATGACTGATTTAGTTCCTGTGCAGCATAAACATGGTCACTCAGGTGACAAATAATGAGCGATGAGAATAATTCAATCTGAGTAACTCTTTATATTCTAGTTTCATAACTAACAAACTAGCTTTGTACTGTAACACATTTTCGAAGGCTTTCCAATTTTCCAGTGGCCTAGAAAGCATGATGCTTTGGGCATTTGTGCATAAATTAACTGCCAAAGCAAAGAAGCCCGTAGTTGTAAGTAGTTTGCACAAAATCGACAGGACAGATGGCGTGCATTTTAAATGACCCCGTCGTACCACCACTTGGGTTTCAAAAACAACAGGTGACCTATCTGACATGATGCAGCATGAAACTAAATAAAAGTCATAGAAAAAATAAGACTGACAGGGGAGACAAACATTTGTCAATACCACATTGCCGTGCATTGGCACACATGGGTTAAGTGTTTTGAAAGTTGAGGTCTTGAAACCCCCTTTGGTAACCAAAGAATTTTTTTTCCTATCATAAAATAGAAGTGCACTGATTCCTGTGGATAGTCTATGATGTATATATGCAAACAACATTACGACAAACCAAAGAAAACACAGTAACAGTAATATTGGAGCTCTGGAGGGGTAATAAACATGACAGCCTCTGCACAATACAAGTTAGTGAGAGCAGAGTGAAACTGCACGGCAAACAGACTCACAGAGAGCTGTTGTCCCGCTGACAGGATGTGAGTATAAAAAGTGAAACGTGAGCGGGAAGTGTGCAGGGTCATAAAGCAGCAGTCCCACACACACACTTATTCTTACAGACAGACAGACAGATAAACAGACAGGCAGACAGGCAGTTTGGGGTAAAACAGGAACTCAGAGCAGACGGATTCACAGCCATGGTTGACTACACACAAATAACTAATTTCCTTAGAATGATAACAACAGGAGGAGATTGAGGACGGCCAACAATGAATAAAATATATTGAAGAATTTTTTGACTAGGACATTATTCCTGGTGAACATTGAACGCTGCTGGCTTAAGTGTTATAGCACCTTAAGCTTTTAAGAGATAAGCTGTTCCAACAGCTGAGATTTATTAATCCTGCTTTCCCAAATAGTGAGACTCCTTGTGTAAGGGGCTACACAATTATGGCTAAAATGATAACCCTGCTTCATAGGCCTGTTTCACAGCAGACCGTGATGATGTACAGAATTTAGTTCACTTCATTTCACAAGGATATTCCAATCAGTACCAATGCTGCCTATAGTGACTGGCCCTCTGGGAATATATCATTTTCTTATTTAAATCTTGAAATTTATCTCCCTTGTGTCTTCAAATTACACTTTTTATTGACACACAAACACACGCACACACACACACACACACACACACACAATCTGTTAGCTGAGCATCTGAAGCTCTAGAGCCAGTGAGAAGTCTGTTGTGCTTTCTGTTCCAGCCCAGATGGCAGCATTGGCTGAGTCAGCGGTGGCTGGTGGTCCACAGTAAACTGCACCATTAGTCGTTGACAACAGGAGGAGAGTGCCGAGCACTAAGAGCCAGGAGCTGAGGAACTGAGGGACTTCTTAGCCAGTTTGTTCTGTCTGAATGAAGTAACAACTGAAGCAAGTGAAACTTCTTCTGAACGCTGTGCAAAACTTGATGCCATGAACAAATTAAATTTAAAACCTTTTTATGCCTGGGGACAATGATTTTGTCTTGGTCATACCTGTACAACAGCTGCCACACCTGCTTTACTTTAGAAATAACTAATATCTGTATACCATAACCAACTGGACAGTTGTTACTTTCTGTTTTCACATGATGCAACAGTGCCGTCCTCATTCTTCAGCTAATTGAACACAGGAGGGAGACTAATTTGGATAAAATCGGACACACATACACAAATGTGTGACTGAATGTGCCAGAGACAGTCTTTGAGTGCTGCAGGCTAACCCCAGTTGGCATCAACAGTGAAATACAGATATAAGAAGGCTTCACACTGCTTGTTCAGCTAAAACCTAAAATCAGATATTAGATTTGGCACTGGTGCAGTGAGCAGTGCTGGAAGGAAATCCTTTGGGATTTCTCATTTAGTGTCACAAAGCAACTTGTGATTCATAGCTGGGCTCTAACAAACAGAAAGTGCTGCTGCAAGCATTTGGAAGTTTGAGAACAGCTAATCTGCAAATATCCCATTACCTTTATCCGGCCTGGGGAAGAGTTTAAAGCAGCACATTTCAGGATGTGTCTTTGTAATATGACTGTAATGGCTGTAGTCATCATATTTCACAATCAGAGGGCAGCATCAGTGCGCGCTAACCGTGTTTCAGGTGGATACTGCATTTCTTTGATCTCGTCAACACACGGTCAGTTCAAAGCTGACGCACACGTTGCTGTGTAGTTTTAGTTTAGGTTTCACATCAGTACATATTTTGGTCCTCTTTTGGTTATTGTGGGGGCCGCAGGGGTAAAACTTTGTACTTATCGTGATGATGATAATGATAATAATAATAATAATAATAATAATAATAATAATAATAATAATAACCCATACATACAACACATATTTGTCTATGGTTAGTATTAGTATCCATTCTGTTCTTACTGTATTTTCTTCAGTTGTGCAAGTGATCCAGTTGCAGCATCCAAGCAGTGTTAAGAAAGTACAAAAGACACACAGCGATGCAACACAAAGGCCCGCCCCTGCGCTTGCTTCAGGCAACCTGTAACGCAAACGGCAGGTTAAAAACCACAACATGAAAAAATGCCACTGTTCGACAGGGTGTGATGCGCCATATCCTGTTTTTCTGTTACAGACGTGAACGCTGAGCAGTGAGAGAACGAGAAATCTAACAGCTACTACTACTGCCAGAGAGATGGTCGAGTTCCAGCCACACACAAACACACACACA
>NW_023340246.1:4583783-4584700 GCF_004916995.1 Morone saxatilis
GGGGGGGGGGGGTGTAACCTGCCACTAGTCGAATGCTGGTAAAATATGAAATGAAAAGGGTAGAAAGATTTCACACACACACACACAATAATAATTAGAATAATAGTAATCTTTATTTAATCAGTCTCATTGAGCTTTTCCAAGAGAGACCTGAGAACAAAAAGCATTCACACAAACACACAACAGATAAGGAATAATGACTTACTAATGAGGGAATGGTGAACATTTATCTGTCAGCGGCTGGTAGACGTTTAAAAAGTCAATTTCCCACCCTGACACACACACACACACACACACACACACAGAGACACACGCTGCATTCAGACTCTGCCAAGATACAGTTGTGAAGTTTGACATGCCTTGTGCTCTTTTCAGTGTTTTCCCATTTGCTGCAGCACATCGCAGCAGCACGGCATCTGAAACATTTACATGGTTCACAAGCGCCACACAAAACCCAACAAGAACTGATGACCCGGTGTGCAGGGACAGAGGGCCCATCACTGGGAGGTTCCAGAGCAATGCATCCACCGGTGCCTGCAAACGCTGACCAGACATTTACAAGCAAAAGTCTGACACCTCTACAGAACAAGACTTACATGTGATTGTAAGCCAGCTGCCACATCATGTGTGATTATTTATACATCTTGCTGCTTATAGTAATGACTGGGCATTTTCTGTTTTGGGGCTATATAAAGCCCAGCGTGCTCTAACCTGTCCACGCTGGGTAAAAGTGAATACTGTGGAGCACATTTAGACTGGGTCATGCAAAGAACATGCAAAACATTTCAACTTCTTCCAAGAGAGATCAGGTTCATCCACAACAGCCATTGTCCCATAGTCACAGAATTCAACCAGCATTCCATTAATGCTGCAGCTACAGCACTGGCATACCGACTGAAACCACACACACACACACA
>NW_023340246.1:4584713-4587107 GCF_004916995.1 Morone saxatilis
CACTCACTCACTGGTGTTGAGGAGTGCAGCTGTTGCTGTATGTCCTCTCCAACAAAAGAGCGCCATTTCAGTGCATTGAGAGTCACATAAAGCACATTCCTCTCACAACTTCCAAACATTGGCCTCTCGAGCTGGTTTTAGATGTAAAGCCTGAAGAGACTAAATGTAACTGATGAAGAACAATGTTAGTCCTGACACTTTAAGACCCCTCACATTGGCTAAATGGTTTTACACAATTCACACAAAATGTCTTTTTGTTTCAGACTGCGAACCAATTCAGGACTCAAATCCTTCATTCATGTCTCACTCCTCATTTAATGCCAACCATGTAACTATAGCCCTATAATGAATGATACCACCACCTCAACCCTGCAGTGACTCATAATACACTGGACTGAATGAATGCATTGCTGTTTGATGTAATGAAGTATCTACTCCAATAACCATGGAGCAAAATAGAGGCAATCATTGCGAGTCGGTGTGGAGAGAAAGAAACAGCTGCTGTTGTCTGGCATTTACAACAGTAACAAAACGTGAACTAAACTAGGGTTGTGTGTCTCTGCGAGGCTGAGAAATTCACACGTTAGAAACCCAAGAGAGGAAACAAGTCACACTTTGTCTCAACCACCTGCCACTGTAAGTGCAGCACACTGATGTCAGGACGCAGTGACTGCAGATGGAAAGAGTTGTTCAATTGTTATAACTTGTAGCAAACCGGGGTCCCGAAGCATTTCACTTCGCTCACACACTGAATCAGGCGAGTACGACTCAAAATAAAGCAACACTCACATCTCTCGGTGGAGTGACAACGGGGGGGAACTCGGATGAAACGTGGCTCCGATTCGGTTGCTACTTGCAGGCTAAGTTTGCTGGCTAGCCAGTCCGCCTGCTAGCCGGTACTGCTGTCAAGCAAAACCCGAGAAAGGGTATTTCCCCCATAGCAGAGTCTGGGAGAATAAACGGGGCACAAGCGGGGAGAAACGAAAGTCTTGCTGCACTTGCAGGACGTTCAACGCCACCGCAGAAACTAATTTCAGCGGTCAAAGGCGGCCGATGTTAGCTAGCGAGTTAGCGCTTCCTCCCCGGCATCTCTTCCCATGTGAACTCATTTGACAGTCACTGATTTCACGAGGATACACAATTTGGCTCGACACCAGCTGAAGTAAACCCAACTTGGCGCACACCAAACACGAATAAAAGTTGGCCAAACCCCAAAACTCACCTGTGTGTCTCTCGGGGTAGTACTTTTTGGGATGTTATGAACCGAAGTGTTGGTCTCGGCAGTACTTTCACCGACCTTGGCAGCCCTGCCTGTCCCCAGCAGCAACACACAACAACAGTGTGAGCACGGACCCCTCCCTCTGCCGCCAGAGCAACCCTGAGGAAAAAAAAAAAATAGAGTTACAGGCCCCGCCCACACACGTCTGTGATTGGTCAATATTAGGGACAGTGCGAAATGAGCCAATTAAAATCACCATTGTTTATATGTTTGTAATGCAGCAAATTATTTCCTCTCTGCAAGTTTAAGATGAAATGAAGTTTATTCTGAACATCTATTATGTTGTTCCTGTGCTTTAATTTAAGATTTCTTTAAGGATTAAATCACTTTGGGCACTATTTTAGTGCTATTTAGTATAAATAACTATACTATAAATTATAGCTACCGTCTTTATGGATTCTTGCTTATTACATTTCCATATAAGCTTCATCTCACCCTTGTCGGTGTTTCATGTGTAAAGCACGTATAATATTTTATAAATGTAGAGAAAAAGTGTAGAGGTGGAAAGATTAGTTTATTAGTTGATTAGTCAGTTGACAGAAAATATCTATATGGCAACAATATCGATGAATCTTTTCAGTCATTTCTGCTTCTGAAATATGGGAATGTTTAATACTTTTATTTGTCATATATGATAAATTGAATATTGTTGGGGTTTGTCTTGATGGTTGTTTTGGCAAAAACAAGCTATTTGAATATGTCACTGTGGGCTCTTCTAAATTATAATATATTTCACTATTTGTTTTACATTTTATAAAAAAAAGATTCATCAATTATTCAAGAAAATAAATGACAGATGAATCAGTATGCAAACCAGAAGTATTTGTTATTTGGCGCCCAAAATAAGTGTGTTAGCATAACTTGTACTATTTATGTTATCCAACCAAAATGCTTTCTTTTGACCTTATAATATTCATAACCAGGTAGGGTTCAGTTAGCAAAATGTAACTCACATAATAAGCTTCCTCCTTGTAACGGCTGGCCTCAGCCAGTGTTAAGATTGATGCATGAAGTCAAAGGCATGTTTGGACATTGGAGGGTCTAGAGAATGGGGGCCTTGCATATTTGGCCCTAAGGGCTGCAGTGCAAAGCGACAGGAACACACACACACACAC
>NW_023340246.1:4587132-4588133 GCF_004916995.1 Morone saxatilis
ACGCATGCTGGAGCCTCGTGTCTGTGACTGTGGGAAAGGTTTGGAGCTCTTTGTTGTCAGCAGTGTGGTCAAAGGTATGTACAGGGTAAACATACCTCCACAGGACTATAAGGGCCAGTTTGGTTAGATGATGGGGGGTCAGAGTACACCCACGTCTTCCACTACCACAACCGCTGGTTGTCATGGAGTTAGGTTTCCTTTACAGTAACCTTACACACACCCACACAGATCAAGACACAGTCAGCATATGTGTTTATTACTCTGTGTAGCTATTATACTTTTTTATATGTGATAATTATCCACTGATGTGTTATATCAGTTAGCATGCTATGACACATTTCTGAGCTATCACTGCATGTATCTGAAGTTCTCAAGGAAGGAAACAGAGTTATAACCATCAAGAAAGAAAAATACAGGCTTAAATACAGTAATAGAAAAGTTGAATGACAGAGTCTATCCAGTCTATCCAACAGGTCAACTAACAAGTACATAAGAAACCTAAATACATACACTTTACTGAAGGTTTTGGTTCAGTTGCTTATTCTCTGACCGTTAATGTGTGAGTGACACTGTGAGTACTTTCTTTTAAAGTCTGAGAAGGTCAATAACTAAAACTTTTCCTATGGGAAGTATTAGTTTGTCACACAATATGTCTAAATAGCATACAAGTACAATTGTGTAAAATTGTCCAAAAGTGACACCTGGTGGTGATTGCTTGTAGTGCAGTAAAGTACTCATCATAATGTCACATAAGATCTCAAACTCTAATTTGGCCCATCTGCTGTGTAGCATTTATAGAATAACACTGAAACATTTGAGCGGAAGTACAGATCAGAGCAAATAGACTACAAGGACAAATATCCTCACTTTACACAAACCCCATTTAAATCAGTTATTGAACATCAGAGAACATTTGGCTACATGTGTTTTTGAGCTATAATGCAATAACATTAAACACACAACTGACACTAATTGTTGTGAGGCAAAATTTAGTTAAATAC
>NW_023340246.1:4588233-4602635 GCF_004916995.1 Morone saxatilis
TTTGGAAATCAGTCGTGGTCCAGTATGCAACTTGTAAAGTGTGATGTAGAAACTTGAATTCGCAAGTGCACATCCACTGAGAATGGACTTGACATGGAAGAAGGAGACATCTTGTGTCCAGCAGGAAAACTTTAGAAATGAATAATAATAATAAAAATTAGCATATTCATAGATTCTGGAATTTGTAATGAGGTAGAAGGAGTAGAATTCTTAAGGTGAAAATTGTAGGGTTTTTTGCAGAAAAACATATCATACATGCATTATTGTTCCAAGGAGACTATACTGTATGTCTTAATACATGTCTGGAGGGGAACTTTAAGTTAGAAGAAGAAGAAGATATACTTTATTGATCCCCTAGGGGGAAATAGTTTTTTTCACTCTTTTTTTTATACACACACACACAGGCTGAAATGCACACTTCATGCACATGTGACATGCAAAGGGGAGGGATGGTGGAGTGATGGGGCCTGCCGCATTACCAGCGCCCCATGAGCAGGTTTCGGGGTTGGTTGCCTTGCTCAAGGGCACCTCGGCATGTGCCAGGAGGTGAAACTGGCACCTCGTCAGCTACCAGTCCACACTCCATATTTATGGTCTGTGGGACTTGACCTGAACTGGCGACCCTCCGGTTCCCAAGCCATGTCCCTACACACTGCCCCTTAAATGTCTGAATCCAAGATCCCATGTTGGTTTTTTCCGTTTTGTATTTAAACAATGCTTGTCCGCACATACATCTGTAATAATTTACCCAGTGAGATTGGCTCTCACTTACAGAAAAGGAAGTAAACGTAATTATTTTCTTCCATCCATGCATTTGCTTTTTGTTTGTGATATATGGTTAAAAGTACAATAAAATATAATTTGCGACTTATTAAAATGAATGATTAAATCATAAACTATAAAATGTGACACAGATGCATAATGCAACATATTTATGCCAAGTTCTCTGTAACAGCAAGAAAATGTCCCTTTTTACAATAATTTTATTCAAGCTAAACTGCTCTTACAGCAGAGCCAAAACAAAACTACAACCAAAGAGGAACAGATAAAGAGACAGAAAACTGAAGTAACCTTCATTTTCCGCTGCCACTGAAATTATGAATTTATATATGTATCCTTACAGCTCGTCCCCTTTTGACATCCATGCAATAAATACTGCATTGATACATTCAGTCTGTAAAATATTGTATATTTAAACAAGTCAAACAAAGAAGTCATGTTTAAGGTCAATTATTCATGCAAATATCACACTGATCATTTGGTTCAAGTCTGCCTTGTAAATAGAAAGGGTTCTCTCAATGCATCCTCTGGGTGGCAGTAGCTTAGCACACTGCTGCCTCATCTGGCTCTGGCTGTATCTGCACACACATCAACTGAATTTAATATAATGCACATACTCATATAATGCACATAATCTGTGCTTCAATGGATAATGCACAACAGCTAATCAATCTATATGATCTACAGTTTGTACATTCTTTAAAAGTTTTACTGGTATTTTTATCTCAAAATGTCCTACTCTGCTTCACTTAAAGTTCTCCCCTCTCATACTCATCCTGCTCTATATATTATACTTGATGATTTATGAACACAGCGCAGTATGTGTGGGTGGAGTTTGCTCGCAGTCACTCACTGTGTTATAGGATTACAAGTGCTTTATGCCGTATCATATTAGCTGTAGGATAACGTAAAAAACATTGAATCCCTCCTTCACATAAGCTACATGCAGACATCGTCATTCAAGTGTAAAACGGCAAATATATGTTAAATGTTATCCTGTACAGTATGACGTCTCCTTTATTGCGACATGACCAAAATGATATGGAGTCCCATAATCCCCTGAAGACCATGTTAATGATGCTGAGAAGTGGGTGGGTGCACAACTAGGTGGCTTACATTGATTTTTATGCTGTCTCTTAAGGCAGTTTGAGGAGTGATACAGCAAAATGCACAATTATTTACAGTGATTTAAAGCTGCAGCAGGTACATTTTATAAAAATAACTTTTTGTCATATTTGTTGCGTGCAAAGCACATTAAGCTCACACTGTATGACTGCACCTACTGCTTCTAATAGCATCTGCAAGAATCCACCGGGTTTGAATGAAAACAACCAATCAGAGCCAAGAAAGACAGTTGATTGTTGAGTCTCGTTCCCAAACTATGAATAAATATTTGACAACCTGTCAAAAAGTAATTGTTACCCACATGCAACTTTAATGCCTGCAACTGGGCTATTGGTAGGTAGATTAAAAAGGGAATCGAGAAATCAAAGGCTTGTTGGAGCCAACGGTGGCCAGTGAGGCCCAGTAGTGGCTCAGAGCAAGGACGCCTGACCTTGTTTGTTGTCTGCTCTAATTTACTCCCAGGGCAGGGATTGAAAATGAGCTTAATAGGGTGACATGAGGCATTTGGCTGCCGTTTCCAAGAGGGGGGCTTCAGATGCAGAGTGTCAAACAATACATACACTGATATTAACATTTAGGCCCCTGAAGGTGGAAACAAATACAAAAACAATCGCCATGTTAGTGCTCCCTTCATGTTTGCCCTGGGTGTTGTGCAGAGCTTTCTCTTTAATCTCCCGATGTACGTGCTTGGCAGGATGCCGCAGCGCTGTGGCTAATGGCAGCATGGATTTTGGATTACTCTGGCTGTCCAACAATACACTTGTCTAAAAAGGACATTAAGAACTGTATTTGATATATGAGCCTAAACTGCTGTGTTCAAGCTCTTTAATTGTTTTGATCCTCTGTCAATTTCAGATCCTTTCAAACACTTTGGTTTAAAACAGAGGCAGGGATAACGGTAAGTGATATGTCAACATTTCCATTTTTGTGGGTCAAAATCTAAAAGCTGCCAGGACAGATGTGAGTATACACGGATTCTAAATGTCACCACCGCTGTTTGATGACGAGGCTTTTTGTCGCCCAGCGGACCAGGTGCATTGAAGTGTCGTTGCGGCTTCCTCACAACCTCTTCGCACTGCGGAGCGTCCAAATGTCAGCCCTCCGTTAGCCCTGGTCGTGGAAACACTGGGTTCTGCAAGTTGAACGGAGAGGACAAAATGAATTAAATCCGCCTCCTTCTCTTCCATTTTTTTCTGGTCTGGTGACACTCGACTAAACTGCTCCTGATTGTTTTCACTTTCAAGTGTTTCAGATTTGTAAAAAGTACCACAAGGACACCACAACTGAGTATACAGGGCCAATGAATAGCTATAGATGCAGAGATGGAGGCCCCCCTGCTTTGTCCAGGCTGCACAGTTGCCCGTTTGCTGACTTTGAGACCCTCCAGTCTGACCCCATCTGCAGCCTGTCCGCCAAATATTTAGGAAAAACACCACTTCACCACGTAGCGTCAAGCTCACAACTATTTGAGGGGTCTTGGGCTAAAATCACCTGCCCTAAAAGCAGCCAGCGCCTAAGTGCTCTGCAACACCCATGTGGCTCGCAGTGTTGTCACGCTAATTGGCTTCTGTTCTGTGAGCGTGCTGTACAGTCACACACACAGACACACATACATCTTGACAGCCAACAGTAAACAGCCGTTCTCAGATCTGCCAGGCTCTCTGGACTTTCAGAGCACTTGTTGGATCTTTCTGAGCATTTTAATCTAATTAACTTGATCATAACCCCCTTCCACTCCTCTCTGTCTCTGTCTCCTCCTTTCTGCCTGTTTTATTTGCAGCTCACTGAATCATTATCAGAGCTGCTGTCTCCAGACCTCAGTTTGCACTGATAGTGGTTTGATGCTGCTTTCATATATGTGCATTTTTGACTTTCTTTTCTCTCTCTCTTTTTCTTTTTGAAAAACTGCATCTCAGTAGCCCTGGGTTGCGCTCTGCAAAGGATTCCAGGGTTATTGATGGCAGCAACGTCTCCTTTTGTGTCCCAATTGGCCAGAGATCCACAGTGGAATTGTTGTGTGGAGACATGTCAGAAAACATAGCAGCAGCAGCCATGGGCGTACAGACTGATTAGTGTGTGTGAGTGCATTTGTGAGACAAAGAGAATTATAGAAATCATTAATGAGAGAATAGCGGACTAAACACCTAAACCCACAGCATTTTCTAAAGCTATTGTGCACCTACATCCTAGGCTTTGTCATCAGATTAGTGTCAGACATTAACGGGGGCGGTGTGGACGGTGTGTGTGTGGTAGGTAGACGAGCATTTGTGGCTCGTTCTAAAATTGAAAAAGAGCCAGTGTTCGCCCCAGAGCTCAGCTCTGTGCTTGAATATTCAAGTCTTGTCTGAATGTACCTGCGACAAAGCCAAGCTTATGTTCCGCCTCAAACAAAAAAAAGAGCAAATAATTCCGATTCTGATGATAAATGGTAATAATGATTCTGATCTTAAGCTACAAAAATGAATTCATGGCTGGATCCCATAAGGTTCGGGTTTATAAACTTTGATTCTAAAATGCTGATGGTTGCTTTTACCAGGGGGGTATTGTGGCCTATTTTTCCCCCATCACTTCCCATTTCTCACTTCAGACTGGGCACATCAAGTCAGCATCAGTAAACTTATGACCAACTCAATAAGACAGATACAAAGAAATACAGATAAGGAGCTGTGAAGAAAGATAGTGAAGAAAATACTAATTTAAGGCTCAGCATTATCAGAAAAAGCCCTCATTGTAATACTAGTACTATTTACATGCATATTTCCCTTACTAATGTACAACTATGTGCACATACATCAACATGCATTTTGGCATGATACTTGCTGCTATACACCTGTCAACCGTAGCTGAATGTTAGCTATCTCAGTGGTGCCGGGTGAGCTATCTGACAACTTCGCCGAGGAGGACACCATTAATGTT
Source organism: Morone saxatilis (assembly GCF_004916995.1). Taxonomy (NCBI): domain Eukaryota; kingdom Metazoa; phylum Chordata; class Actinopteri; family Moronidae; genus Morone; species Morone saxatilis. The sequence goes on from NW_023340246.1 coordinate 4,593,055, forward strand.
TACATCCTGTGCAATCATGAGTACGAGCCTCTCCTCTGAATAGATGCGGGCTTCCTTCTGCGTGGTGATACGTAAAAAGAAAATAGTTCCTACATGACACTGCTCACAATCAGGTCTGTCATAATACTCACAAACAGTATTATCACCTTATAAAGTTGATATAACTTATACTATTCACACCTATACCTATTTACACATTTAGCAGTCATGAAGAGACATTAGCGTTCATTACTGGTTGTGTTTCTGTCCACCTATTGAATGTAGGTCTTATATTCAATCTCTTTTAGCTCAGTTTTGGTCTCCACTAACTCTTTAACTACTAAATGCTCCACTATGCTCACCAGCTATTCTGGTCTGCCTGCCATTTGATGCTGGGAAGGATTTTGTATTAATTAGAAGGTGACTATGCCACACAGAAATGTTCTTTATTTGTACAAGCAAACTGGTGTAAACCATTTAAGAACCTGCATCAAAACTTGAATCAGCACTGGAAACCGTCCCAGCAATGCTCAAACATGCTCCCCTCAAACACACTGTTTTGTCGTGGGCAGTGGTGTTGGTGTTTCCCCACCCCTTTCTACTGGCGATGACTGAGTGGCCGTTTGACACCATGTTCTTATGCAATCAACCGAGGCATCAGAGCGTGACTATCGAGGAGGCACGAGGGACTACTGCCAGCAAGAGCGGCTGAGTTCTGCTTACGAATGTTATGGAGGGAGCCAAAGAGGGAGGAAGACACAGTGAGGGAGGGGTCAGTGGATATGGTAAAAACAACTCAGAAAGACTCCTGTCCATGCCATGTGAGAGTAGAGACAGGGATAAACTGAGGGAGGAAAGTCTAAAAAGGAGATGAAGGAAACAAGAGGGAAGAGAAAGGAAGAAGATTGTGAAAAGGTTACAGGAGACAGACAGGAAGACGCAAAGAATGAGACCGGAAACAGGGAATAACACATCAATCAAATAAAAAGGAGAAATGACAAAGAAGGAAAAAGAAACAGGAGATTAGAAATCAGAGGGATGAATGTGAAGAGGGAGACAGAGTCTGTGAGGGATGCTGCTGTCTGTACAGCTCAGTGCAGAAGTCTAGCAGGGCCAGAGAGTCTCAAAGAGTTGACTTACACACTGCGGCACTCACTCCTGCCTTCATCATTCCCGCTCTGTCCAGCAACACAGTGCGTTTTGATTTATGCCTTAATTATGAGCCTATAATGATGGTAAAACCCAGGCCTGAATAGGGAATTTATCTACTTACCACACACACGGTACAATGGAAGAAAACCCACAAGAAGCGACCGAATATTGTAGAGATGACATTCACATCGAAGAATTTGCCCCTCTGTATTTTCCCACTGTTCTATTATGCGTACAACAGAATATAGAGTTTGCAGATAATGAAAGTGTCTGAATCTGATTCATGCTAATGAAGCCTGACCATACAAATGTGAGCTCTGGAAGAAATCGTAGTTATAAGAATAGATATTAATATAGCCTACACTACAGAGTTACATCATCACTTTTGAAGAAAGAATGAAGAAAATAATGCCCTATTGTAATATCATGTGTCCCCTTAATGTATATTAATATCTATTCCTTTAACTAGTAGTAATAGTATAGTTCAGAAATAACAGAGATATGGAGCATCAAGAAACGGCACTCTGAGGTTCTTTTCTCACTGTGGTGAGTTCAGTGTTAAAATCTAAATTTCAACCTTTTGGCAATCTGAAATTTGCATTCTGTAATCAGTAGAACCTCAGTATTTAAAGGGTTACTTTGGTGATTAGTATTGCACTTCCTTGAAGTTGGAATAATTAAATAAATAAAAACAGATTAAAAAAAGAATGGTCAAACTCGATACAGCAGAGGCAAAGATATCCCGACTTTCAGTCCCTAGTATGGACCAAAGCTCCAGAAACACTGGATCATGTCCCATAATGCAACCCAACAGTGTCTTTCTTTAGACTTCAGCTGCTTTTATCTGTTACTCTTTAACTCATATTTAAAATGTTTTTGTATCTTTCTCTTCAACTGACAGTTTCACTGCTTTCATCTCTCACCCTTCAACTGAGAATTCATGATGATGATAATTTATGATGCTTTATTGTCAAGTTATTATCAAGTCTGACATTTTTCTTGCATCACTGTAGCTCCATTTGCAACATCACAGAAAGAAACTAACTCCTGGATAATGCTTGGTTTCAGTGGTTCAACCTTGGTTAACTTTGACCAGTGAAGTCTGGAGCTTTAAATTGACACTTCCTCAGGATTCAAGATCAGTGAAGCCAACTATGTATGATCACCACAGAAACTGACTTTGTTCACTTCCTCCGGCACTGCAGCTAGTTGCAATAGATTCATAAGTCCAATAAAATATCTAGGCAGACTTTTATATGTCATTAAAATGAATTTACCACCCTGCCTTAAAGCTCTTTCTTTTCACTGCTTGTTGTCAGTGGATACTGAACCATACCGGCCTCCTTACCCACTCAATTGCTGCCCCCACCTTGAGGAGTACAATGAAGTTGTCAGAGTACAGAAGCCCCCTTGATGTGTACGGGGGTTTAATGCTAATTTTGGCAGGTCCCATCAAGTGCTAACCTTCAAAAAACCTGTAAAGAGGACAGAAATGGAAGCACTTCCAGACAGCACTTTTTTAAAAAACAAAGCAAGAACTGACCTCTGATTAGTTCTTTTGTTAGCAGTCATACATGTTCTCTCAGTACAGCCCTGAACTAGTATGAGGCTAACAACCCTCTTCTTTATCCCATCCATCACAGACAGCTTTATTATGTGCTCCATAGGCCTCTCCTCTCCTCTCGGTCATCATCTCGGTGGTGCTGCTTTACTGGCCGCTGCTGCTGGTAATGATGCTGTTGATCTATATATAGACTCATATGTATGCTTTGAAAGTATAGACGGGGGGATGGATGAGAGACAGACAGTTGAGAGAAAGAACAGAAAAGAGCCACAGAGAGAAAGAGGGAGACAGATACGGTAAATGAAGTAAGAAAACTTAAATAGAAAGGCAGATGGAGATGGAGAGGCTGATGGGAGGCTCAGGATGTGTGAAAAAAGAGGAAACCCTGACTCTTCCTCCCCGAGCATTAACCGCAGTAACCACATACTCAAATTTAAGAAAAAACAACATCTAAAATAAGATGAGCACAAACTCAACCACAGCATCAAGGTTATCTTCTTCCACAGTAATATTATGCTTGATTAAAATGCTCATCACCAAAGTTAGGTCTTTAAATTGCTTCTTTTGTCCAGACAACAGTCCAAAACCCGAAGACTCTTCATCAGAAATGACAAAGAAAGCAGCAAATCCTTACATTTAAGAAGCTGGAACCAACAAATGTTTGTCATATTTACTTTAAAAATGGTGAATGAATTTTCATACGGTCGACTAATGGATTAATCAACTAATCATTGCAACTTCTTTCTAGTCTAGACACTGTACTGGTTTCTAGTCCAAAAACTGTACATGTTTCTAGTCTTGCCTCTGCATCATCCCTTTGTGGTGGAGGAGGGTGTTTCTCTGGCTGATATTGCTAGGTTACAGTTGCATTTAAAGGGAGACATACACAGCAGTATTTGCATCTTAGAACTGATTTCTTGGATATTACATTAACACAGTGTGTAGTGCATACCAGTTTGTTACAGTTACAGATGCTTTTCCTCACTGTAATCTCCGACTTTAGCTCAGTAAGTGGTAAGCTACTTCCTCCCTCACAGGCGTTTTGCAGCCTCTTGTCCCTTTCACTCTTTCATGGCTCTGAATTTAATTCAGTGATGTCTGCCCCTCGGGAGCACGGTCGCTCCCTCAGTGTGTTTGAACTCAAGCGTGAAACACAAAAAAAAAAGAAAAAGAAAAAAAGAGGCAGTCGAAAAAATGGATTTCTCTTGTAGGCGTATGCGGATGCTGCTGCTTTGTAGCAATGACCTAACCGTTTGGTGAGTTATTTACACCAGAGCGTGTTTGCACTGTTGATTAGCTGTTTGCAGAGGAGGGTAAGTATGGTCTTCTGACAGGAGCTGTTATGTGTCTATATAGTCTTTACAGCCATATGGTCTTTCAAGACAAATAACGTTGTGAGAGTATAATTCCTGTAATGCTGTGAGGAAATTCTGCTCACTTTCTCTGAGATGTTCTCCTCATTAACTCCAAAAATGTAGCATCAGAGAAAGACCGGAGAAGAAAGAATGAAACTTCTTTTAGTAAATAATGTATATTCCCTAAAATATACATGAAAGTCTCCATTATGCGCTTGAATTACGTAATCCCGGGGTCTGAATCAAACTTCTCCCAATCCCAGTCAGAGTTGGAGTTGCATAACACTCAGGAAGTCAAAGACCTTGAGGCATCATCATTATTTCTTCTTAAAACAAACGGCTTTTCCCTGCTTTAAACAGTGGCAGCTGTTATTGTATTATATAAAAACAGATAATTGCAATTCTCTATCTCTGTTCTCTCTGTTGTTCTTTTCTTTCTGAACACCCCCACATGCACTCATGCACACAGGCTGCTTAGCAAAATGAGGCAGACGCTGCTGATTGCCTTGAGTTTTGCTTGACAGGGACTGACGTGTAATCAGTGGTTGGAAGCGTTGGATTTTTGTTTCCCTCTCCGTGGCGGCTTGCAGCCCGCGCTGATGGGACGTGGAGGGGCCTCTCGGCACATTTGCATCAAGATAAATACATGATTAAGCGTATGTTTTGATTTGTCTGTTTTCAAGTAATTTCGCCACTTGTGTTTCAACATCTTTCAGCCTCCGCGAATATATAGAGAATGGCAGATCATTTGGGCTTGTGTTTCCATCCGTACTTCCATGGTTTTTTGCCCTTTAAGGCCTGATTTCAAATAAAAGAAAATTATATAGAAATTCACCTCACACAGCGGTTGCAGAATTGCTAGGGATAATTGATGATTGAGCTCACAAAGTCTAAAGTAATGATTTGAATCGCTGTTCTTGGTGAGTCAATCAATAGCACAAATTAACCTTTTTCTCCTGAGTAACTCTAAGGCAGTTTGAAACGCTATAATAGCACCAGCAGAAGCAGTAACTGCACACATTTTATCTGCTCAGACGGTGGCTTCCCAGAATCTCTGCTGTGACAATGATTCACCCTTCTGATGCTAAGTAAGGATGACCGTTTTTACAGCTAAAACGACAGAATGATCTCAGTGCAGAGACACTTTAAATCATGCGTCCCCCATTTGAGCCGCGCTTTGTCGAATTATCCGTCGTGCAGCTTTGGCCGACAGGGCAAATGAATTGGAACATTGCGTTTATATCTTGCCTCATTTTCTCCTTCGGCGTGACAGTGTTATCTACTATCAGAGAAGATATCCACAGATTTATCACCTTATTCCAAGGGCAGACGCATGATTGGCAAAGTCTGATACACCCCACGCATGGTTGGTTTGTTCTGCGCCACACCCAGTTTCCATCTCCAAGGGAAGGGTGGCAAGCAAGGAAGGAGATAATGCTTTAGTCACACTCCTTTTTCCAATTCCAGCACATACAACAGAAAACACAGCAGATGTGTCCCCGCTCTGCATGCAACCAATATTAGTGGTCCAGCATTTTACAAAGAAGTCTTCCTGGGAGTGGCAGCAGCACTGCAGAATCATGTCTGTCAGTGATGGCTATGTGTTCAGATAGGCTGTCCCATTATCTCACCCTCAGTGACAACCTCAGTATGGACCCAGAGCCAAACTCCTAGCTTTCAATAGAGCTGGTAAGTAAAGGAAAAGATCCCTCCTCAGATAGTATAGGGGTATATATCATTAAACAGAGGCTAGAGATATTTTGGTAAGACGTTCTGTAAATATAGGGCTTCAGTTTCTAGGGTGATATGATAAAATATAGCTTCAATATACAGTTGTCAGTCTTCCTAGATTTGACATTAATACATATTGGTGTATCAGACAACTGTTGGCAATGTTGCAAAACCATAAGCAGAAGTACTTTGAGGAAATACTGGATTTTTTAATGATTTTTAGCCATGCTTGTCTCTATGGATAGGAATGTGTCCACCACTTTGGAAGGATTGCTATGAAATTTCGTTCAGACATTCATGATCCCCAGAGGATGGATTATTCTGACATTGGTGATCCACTGACTTTTTCTCTACTGCCACCAAGAGGTTGACATTTGGGGTTTTGAGTCTATAGCAATGAAATTGGTTGGGTATTTATGACCAAATACCTGAAAACCTAATGACATTTCCATTAGCCTTACCTTTACTTTGTGTTTAGAGCTCACTAACAAATGTTAGCTTAGAAACTCGATGGTGAACATGGTAAACATTATGCCTGCTACGCATCAATATGTTAGCAATAATGTCAGCATTCTGATGTTAGCATTTAGCTTAAAGCACAGCCCCTCAGAGCCCCTAGCATAGCTATTGATTAAAATGTATGGCCTACGTAGGTGGCCTTTACACACCGGGGGTAATCAAAGAAATGACACAAAAATGCAAAATACATGCCTCCAAATATGTCACATCAAAACTATTCACACCCAAAGCGATGCAAATTTGCGACACAGTAAAATAAAAAATCGAATCACACACACTTACTGCAGACCAAGCAGGACAGCCTGTCGGAAAATGCAGCAGCTTGCAGAGCTCCCGGGGGTCTCTGGGGTCGCAGTGCAGCACCGAATGGCCCGCAGATAGAGAGGTTGCATTCACCAGGTTCATCTCAGCTGCCTGTCACGGGACTCCAGTCTGGTCCATTAAGATGTTACATGATACGTTAAAACACCATAGTCACACAAACAAACTTTTCGAGGCAGCAGTAGACCAGCAACTCCAGATGAGTTTTTGTGTGCTTTGAAGAGAGCATAGATGGATATACCAGCTTCATTTCCCTGTTGGTAAATCTCACATAGCATAGTCTGTGCAGAGGGAACAATCAACAAACAAATATAAACAAACATATTGTCTTGTTGTCGGTGTCCAATGTCATATATATTTATATATATATATATATATCTGTTCCACCCAGTGTGATTGGTTGATGCCTTTGTATACGGTGCAAAAGCTGAAAGAAAATGACATCCCTTTCTCCCTTTGTAATATTCCCTTCCTGCTAAAGTACTCACTTTAGTCAATATAGAAAAAATATATTGACGTGCAAAAAAATATATTGAAGTGCAAAAAAAAACAAACACCCCTAGTGTGTAAAGGCCTTTAATCAGTAAATAAAATGCTGCCATGTATTTGCCAGTGAAGTAAACGTCTGCCAGTTATTTTGGGGTGGTTTTCCTCCGGTGCTGAGGAGAGGACGTTTTCACCTTTGTTTGCTTTGCTCAGATGATCATTGTTGTGCAGTCCAATTGGCACCCACTAGTTGCAATCACATCCTTTCAAGTCTGTCTTAAAAGAAGGCTAATTCTACTGCTGAACTACACTCACTTTTCCCAGTGACTGGACACAGTGTGATTGCCCAATTCAGCCATCTTAGAAAAGGCTCTCAATCTAACCTGATGACAAAAATACATCCTGAAAAGAGTAAACCATTGCCAAAGCATACTGTTTTTTTTTTAAATATTCTTTTGAATGAGCCATGAAATAAAAGTTTCTTAATTTAAGGATGCACTCAAGCAAAACCCCCTCTATTTCATTAAATGGAAATAAAGAGCACCTTCAGCTAATACCCCTCGACACCAAACCCCAACAGAAGCACTCTCTTTCCACTCTCCTTTGAAACGTGTCAGAGCATTTGGGCACACCATAAAGCGCTCTCCCTTTCATGAGATACTTCAGCGCCTTTGCACTGAGAAATGTCTCCACATGGAAATGTCTCTGTGCTTGTTCTCAAGGTTAAATCCAGAAGACTAGCTGTGCTGGGCAGAGAGGCTCCAAAGCATGAATAACGATGAGTCTGAAGAGTGAATCAGGATCTTAGTAGAAGTAAAAGCAATTTATTGCAGTAAGAATCAAAATTGCAGGTTTTTATTAGCATCTAAATATCTTCTATCTATCTGAACCAGTGGCTTGAAGCTTCCCCTAACACATTTCTGACAGGCAGCTAAGTTTTTACCTGTAGAAATTGTTCAAACAGACTCCCGTTCTCCTGGTTAGAGTTTTGTTCTGTTGTAACTGTTTCACAGCATTTATTTGGTCTAGGAAACACTATTACAGTGAGGTGACAAAGTATGACACAGTCTCATCTGTTCCTAGTTTGATTCCCTAGATTTTGTAGACTTATAGGTGACTAAATTTATGCTGCTGACAGTTGGTCAGTGCCAAGCTTGCTTGTATAATATGATGTTCCCCTGGACTACAAGCCTTGGCTGTAAATAAAATGACTTTCTGTTTTTCCTGTGATTATAAGTAATCAGTAACCTTTTTATTTGTATGTATCATTATAGTGTGTACTGCGGTAATGTGCCTGGGTCACTTCCCGGGGGACCAGTTGCCTACCAGTTGTCTACCAGTTATGACCAGTTCAAAAACTTTTTATTAAAATAATTTTAAGAAAAATAATTTGCACAAACAAAAGCCAGGATGTATTTGGTGCAGCAGAATTATGTTATTTTTTCTGATTTCCTTTTCTGTTAATAATCTTGCAACCCATTAGATCTAACTAACAACAAACTTGAATGACACTATTTTGTTTCTTCGCCATGGTATAAATGCAATAATGCACTCCAACATGTGCCAATATGAGATAATAATGGACACAGTGGAAGGAGGATACTGTGGCATCTTTGCATTTGTCTTGCTCAGAGAGACGCAACCGAGGCTTGTAAACACGAACTCTCAAGCTGCATTTTCATTGGAAACCATTTTTGTAACCCATCATCCCGTCAAGTTAAAGATTTTGACAGCTGTGGTCAAAACAGTCCTTCAGCTAAGCATGATGGACGTGGATCCACTTTCTTTGGTTTTTATACCAAAAACAGATGAAGAAATATCTGCTGCAGTCCACACTACAGTTTACCCTTCACTGATTATTGTTCTAGGCTTTCCAAGCATGAATAACTGCTGGCTATCAAATGTCAACATCCATCTCTTTCTGCCCATAAAACCTTGTGTTGGTTCGAGTTATGTTCCTACTGCACTGCAGCTCTCTTTAAAGAATATTAAACCTGCAATTCTCAGGCGTTTGATACCACCCACATTGTTCTCACGTAGTCAAATAAAGTGAATTAAGTAAATTATTATTCAAGCTCTGAATATGCTTTGTGTCCCCTGTCCAGTCCCTGGCCCTTTACATCAGACACACTCCCTGAGCTTCAATCAATGTGACTTCCATTTTTAGAAGCAGTCAATACCGTCATCAAGACAAAGCTGAGAGCCTCTGGTGCACCACCTGACTGCCAGGCGTTTGTAGCTATAGTTGCCTCCGCCTTCCCCACTCCTCCTCCTCCCCACTCCTCCCTCAGCAGGGAAAGCCTGGGAAGGAGAATCCCTTTGTATAAACTGCAGAGCTGTAACCCACTCGGCCAGGTGGGATGACAAGCTGACTGCAGAGGTGAAAACGAGGAGAGACAGGGAGAAGGGGGAGAGAGGCGCTTCTACTCTTTCATCTCTAGCTCTATGCATCTCTCTGTCTCCCTCCCTCTCTC
>NW_023340246.1:4602685-4618949 GCF_004916995.1 Morone saxatilis
TCTCTCTCTCTCTCTCGGTTTCCCGATCTCTGCCTTCCTCTCTCTCTCGCCTGCTGTCTGTCTCTCATCCTCTCTGATTAGTATGCAGAGCCAGACCTGCTCTGTTCTGCAGTGTGGGTTTGTGAACGCTGCTGCATGTCAGGGAGAGGAGGGAATCACACTGCAGCGTAGGGTGGGGTGAGCACACACACACACACACTCACTCACACATATATAAAACCCCTCCTGTGCTGCACCAGGAAACCCTTTTGTACTGTGTCATTTTTCTGTTGTCATTCAAATTAAAGATCTGCGTCTCTTTGCCCTTACAATAATTGAGCGTTTGCATGTATCGATTACTGTATTTTTATGGTAAATGTTCTGCTATAGTCGTAGTAGTAGTAGTAGTAGTCTATACAATTGTATCAACTGTGATGAGAAAGCAGTTCTTTTACATTACTGATATGCATTTGCATATTAGGTAGAGAAAGCTATTTTCAGAGTGGTGTGCAGACGTAATGCTGGAATAGTATGTACTGTACTTTAAATATTTTGCAGTATAGATGATTTATGTGTTGCAGTGGCACAACTGCAGACCTCAAGTCTGGGGACTTTTGCATCTATAAATGAAATTCTACTTTTTTTCCCAGTAAAAAATCAGACACACATTATTGTTCCAAGCAGACTAATAAATTCATGTCTCATACAACGTTTATTGGGGTTAAGATCTGTTATTTTGTGTCTGATATGTTGTTAGTGCATGGGGTGTAGCCCTGTGCCATTATGTGATTGATCCTACTCAGAAATCCTGTGTTGAAAACGTTTTTTAGATTTTAACTTTTATTTTTATGGCATTTGATAACTATATTTTCAACATATAATCAGTTCTACAGGCTCTGCTGGACAGATTTCGTGGCAAAAGCACTTTGAAAAATTAAATCATTTACATACATTGCAGTGTTACATGCAGGTTAACAAATGAGGTGCCACTGCAGTAACAGCAGCTTGTCTACTTCCACCCACAAGCTGGATTTGTCTATACTGGGTAACTGAATAAGAATTTTTAAACAATATGCTTCAACAAAGGAGCTAATATTACAGCCCATAATACCCGAATGCACTCGAGTGGAATCACCTCCAGAGACAAAGCAACTCAGAGTCAATTGAGTAGGATAGCGAACTGAGCTGCTAAGTATCTAAAATTATGGGGCTTCTTTATTAGCGCCCCCCCCTGCTATTATGCTATTTAGGTGTGTTCATTTCAGGGGGATGATTGGGCTGCTTCATCTGCGCAGCAATGCCTTGCTCTGCAGCAGCAGCAGCAGAGCAACAACCTGCTCTCCACTGCACAGGAGAGCAGGCTTCAATGGATTTTCTCTCCTGGCGCTGGTTGAACCCAATTACACTTGAAGCAATAAATCCTTAGCAATGCAATTTCCCCTCTAGACAAGATCTGCCGGGCTTCCCCCCTCTCACTCCCCGCATCTCTCTCTTTCCTCTGCAACACACACAAGTGCAGTCTCTCCCCCTCGTCTGTCTCTCCCTCATTCACTCTACTTATTTCTTGCTATCTCTTCAATCATTCCCTCTTTGTCTTTTTCTGTCTCGTCATATAGCTTTCACTTTTTTTCCACTCTCCCCCCACTCCAATTTCTCTCGCTCTTTATCCATCCCTGGCTCCCTCTAATGCTCCCTCACTCTCTTATTACACCACTCTCCCTGCGACCTTCATCTCTCCCCCTCCCCTTCCCTTGCATAGCTCTCCTTCTTCTTTTCCGCCTATTGCCATATCACCTCGGACCTTTCTCCCACCATTATCTCATCATAGCCCCCTTGTTTTCTTGTCCCACATCCCTCCTTCTCTTCTGTCTCACCCCCTCATTTGTCTTTGTCTCTCTGGCTTACATACACACATCTCTCTTCATGCACCCCTCCCACACTTCTCACTCTCCCTCCCTCCTCTCCACGCTGGTGTTTTCCCAATCGGTCAGAATATTAGATAGCACATGTAGGACAGGCTCCTGTGGTGGATACAAGGACAGTATTTAATGAAATAACTAATTTATTTTAAGACAATTTGTCCATCAAGATGAATACACTTGTTTCCAACAGTATTTATTCAATACTAATGACCCAAGGATGTTCATGATGGGATTTGGGAGTTATAGTAATAGGAATAATACTATTATTAATAATAGTGGGAGTAGAGGTGGTAGTAGGAGTTTTAAGGGTAGCAGTAAACATGGTATTATCCCACAGAAGCTACATTTACATGCAGGAGTAATGAGTGAATCAGTAAACATGCTATAAATACAGAATGAATATGGGTACTGTGTAAGGTTAAGAAGCCTTTACATGATAATTCTCCTTAATGCATTCATCTTGGATATATTCTACATTACGGTTGGACACAACTGTTGAAGCAGTTACAGTATGCAGCAGAGAGTAAAGATGGATTATTAAGCAAGTTGCGTCACATACAAAAAAAAAGAAAAACATACAACAGTAACAACAACAAAATAAACTGTAAAAAAGACCCTAAGTAATCCCATCCTGTCACTCACTCTTCCTCTAACCTGTGGGTCAGGACCCCCACTAGGTGGCCACGAAGTCTTCTTGATTTTAAGGTGTGTGCGAAAACGTAAAAAATACACACAGAAAATACACACAGTAGGCCTTTATGTCAGCATTTAAATAATTTCTGTGAAGAAAACTAAATGAAATTGTTATTTCTTATTTAAGATCTAAATCTGTCCTGCTTAAGAAAAGCACGAATGTAACAACCAAACAATTACTCTGTATGACTGGATAAAATGCACTTGCCAAACTCTCCAAACAAATAATATTCAATCTTCTGTAAATGGAGGGTTTTAATTAAGCCAAATTGTATTGGTTGGAAATGTGGTTTTCTTCCAATTTATGAGTATTACTGCAATGAAGGAATAGGAAAGAAAGAGTTTCTGAGCTAAAGTAAGGCTCACTGCTGATTCTCACAAGCCGAGGACATTAAGTAAGCAAAGGATCTGTTTCTGTCAAAAATACCAAACTAAGAAATATGAATGAAAGTTGTTTCTGAGAACTGGTATCTATCACATATGTGAGGAACATTTGGATATATTTTTTTAATTGTGTCTTTGTAGTATTTTGAATTGAATGAATTAAATTACACAGTGTCTAGTGTAGACGGACAGGTTTGTATGTCTCAAGCCTCTTCGTCCTATATGTGACGAGGAATACAAGCACTCAGTTCTTCTTCCCATCTGTAACTGATCTGGGGCAGTAAAATGTTTTTTTGTCATAATATCTTATTTATGGGTATGAAAAAAGTTATTTGAGAGGTCATATTTTTATTTTCAATTGTGCAAAAGTGCCAAAAGTATTGTCAATGTGCAGATCTCCTACATTGAGTATGCAGACATTCTTCTATATTAAAGCTATAATTAGGCTTATTAATTGAAGTAGTTGAAAAATATCTGCAGTGTCTCCATCTGTATGTTAAGATACTGAATTTAAAGATTGTACTGACATATCTTTTTTTTTACATCAGCCAGCTCTACTAGGTGAGCTAGCCGGGCACCTCGTATAGACATATTGTTGAGAACCACCCTGATGGTCTATAGCAACTTGTACATGGGTACATGGAGAAGTGCAGAGGTTCATATCCCACAGTGTAATTCTGTCTAACAGAGTTAGTGCTGTTGTTATTGTGTCTATGTGACTCGTCAGTGAAGCCGTGGGTGTTGTTAGTTCAAAGAACGTACAGCGTTTCCTTTGTGCTACAGCTGCTGATGCCCTGAGGAAAGAGCCTTGTTTTATTCTTTTCAAATGCAAAAAGATACCTGGATTTGTTTTCTTCATACTGCTGCAAAATGAACAAAAGCACAGAGAAAAAATGCCCCCATGAAAGGGCGTCATTATGAGTTTGGTTGCTGAGGTGAAGTATCCTCCTTATGCTTATTTACAATATGTTTTGACCGTAGGATCATAAATAAATAAGAATTAAAAAATGCACCTGATAAGTGATTTATTTAGTAGTACCTGTACTGAACCCCAAACCCATTGAACCCACTGAACCCATTGAACCCATTGAACCCATTGTAGTGCTCTAATATTGCAGAACACAGCCGTCTTCCTGCCTGTTGCACTAGCTCCTCGTAAGTTCAAACTCATCTTAGTTGCTTATCACCAAAATTCGATCAAGATCAGATTCACATATAGGGATGCATAATTATGAATTCTAATGCAGAATCAATATATGTATATATATATATATATATACACACACACACACACACACACACATAGTTTAACACTAAGGACGTACTTACACTTAGTAATGGATTTATAATTAGTTGGTGCAACCCAGTCCTGATGAACGTTAATAAATCCTACACCCTGAAGGCAATTCAGAGAACATGGACTTGGAGAGTTGCTACACAGGGAGATCAGATTCATCATGGCGGCACCCAGTCACTGACATAAATCAACACATTATCAACTTTTGGACACCTCAACTGTGAAGGGCACCTTGGGGGGCAGAGGTGCCAGAATTTTGGTTATGTCTTCAAACTTAAGAGTATTTATAGTATATATAGCTTGTTTGTAAGATTCATGTACATTCTTTTTTTAATAAATACAAAAATTCTCTCAGCTCAATCAATTTAGGCACCATAATCTGATAACTTTATCTTGCCCTTTAGAATACAACAACTGTAAGCAACTGTAGGTTATAGCTGACGTGCTAATGAGACAGACGCACGCATGCCACCAGTCCTTTTTTCCCACATTTTCTTTAGGGTCAGAGCTGTCAGCTGTAGGTTTGGTACCAGCGTGACAGTCCTAAAGGAAGCAAGAGGAAGTGGACATTTATATAATTGATCTGACATTCAGAGATAGTCATTTTGTTTACGCTAATGTCATGCAAAGCAGTTTCAGTGTATTGGTTGTCAATGAGCTCACCACATTCTATCATATATCGGGTGAGGCATGAGATATGTTTTAGACACAATCCTGTCACATGGTGGGAGTGAGTCATGGTTTAGGGGCTATGCTACAATATGTGTGAAACCTACTGTAAGCCGTCTTAAGCTGTAGCTACATAATCAGGTCACAACTTTTGCCCTCCAGCAGTGTGAACAAGGCTGAATTCTTCCTGTGTCATTTACTCTTGGTGTGTAAGCCCAACATACAGTAGTTCTTCTGTGATACATGTAGCTGTGTACATATCATGAACTGGGACTGCATTTACCTTTACAGAGCATGGCATAACATCATATTGTACCTTTGAAAGGAGATAATCTGATTTATGTAAATATTTGGGTCCTAATCAAAGTACAATCATTACATTGAATTTGAATTGAATCTATCAGAGACCAAATGGGAAAACTGCAATTGAAAAGGGAAAGCGCCATTTCAAAGGCCATACATTTTTGGTAATTCAACATGGCAGATTTGTTTGTTTTTGGTTTTGTCTGAGCTTTTCTAACTGGTTTGAAGTTGGCGGGGCTAAACTGGTAAAAGGTGATGTCATATTTCTGTGCACCAATCAGGGTTTAGCAACACATTTTTGGTCTCTACCAACTCCTGAGGGAAATATCTGTCCCTTTAGCTGATAAATGCTACATTCAGCTAATTGCTAACTGTGTCTGTCTGCTGTTTGGTGCTGAGCAGGTAGTGTACAGTGGGTTTATAGAGCTTTTTACAGCTGCATTCTTAAATATGATAACATTAAAAAGAAATGTAATTATACTCTCAATTAGTACGTTGGGGAAATACATGTAATACAGTAATTAAGAATGTACCTTAACTTAAATTAACTTTAAATTAGTACAATTATTATTACACTTGTGGATACAAGAATACATTTAAGTACAATTACTATACAAGTCTATACAAGTTGGGTTATATTGCTGTGTTAATATTAGTATAGATTTGCATCATATTGATTACACTGTTAAATAAAAAGGTACTTTAACGTGATTACAACAAATATACTCTAAGTATACTCACATATTGGACATATTAAAAAATATATTGATCACACATTTAACACTCTTATATGATATCAGTACAGTATGCTTTAGTTATGTTAAAGTACACTTTTCTTTTTAATGTTATGGAGAAATACAAAGTTTTTAGGAGCTTTAAACAAATTATAGATATGTCTCTGAACAATAAAACTTTCAACTCATATTTATGTAGATCAACATGTTTGTCTAATCAAGCATAACATCAAAGCAAACTACATAATCAAACCAGACCACAGTTTTCTTTATTCATTTATATTCTTTATTTCACGCAGCCATCCAAACATTCAACTTAAAACTTTTTTCAGTCTATGGTGTGTTAGAGTATCGATGTAACAGTTTCCCATTTTGGACCAAAACATTTAGAAACATAACTTGTAATGTAAATCATATTCCTCCTGGGGGAGTTTCTCATTCAAGCATTGCGGCTCTGTAATCAGCGTGCAGAACGATGCACAGAATCCCCTCTCAACTATCAGCCATGGATTGCTTAAGATACGCTTCTGAATATTTAATAGGAGCTCTTTTGAACGCCTATTTTTATCTGCGTGGCTCAATAATTCAAAGCGCACTTCTCCTGTTCTCATCTGCAGCACAGTGTGTGTGTGTCAGTGTGGGTGTGTCACTGTACTGTACATGTATGTGTGTTTATGCTTCACATGAGCACAGTGTGACAGAGAGACAGTGAGTTAGAGCAGCACAGCGAGGCAGATAGAGAGAGAAGCTGGCAGCTGAAAGGAAACACTTGTTTTGGTCTGTGTCAGTCACTGGCTAATGTGCCTGCCCCCACATTGAGCTATCAAAGACGCCTAGCCGAGGAAATAATTTCAAGTTTTGCGTGGTCCTGACCAGCTTGTCATCCTGTCAAACTCTGTGGGGAGAAAAACTGCTTTCTTCTTTGGGATCTGTGATATTCAGAATATTTCCCAACAACAGCTGAGATGAGAAGGAAAGCATTTAAACTGCCAATTTTTGACCACAGCTTGGAACTCCAGCTCCAATTTCACATGATGTCAGGTCCCCCTTGAGTCTTAAATCTCTTCATGAAAAAGTCTGTTTTTGAATAATAAAACCCTAATCAAGCTCAGACACAGCCAAACGCCCAGCACTTGACCGACAATCAAACAGCCGAGCGAGCAATCAAAGACCTTGCTCCTTTTTTTTCTGATTGGGATAAAGGACAGGTTTGGATAGGGAGTACAGTCAAACAACGCCTTCTTCACAATGTTGCCACAGAGCAGATTTAAATTGATTTAATTAGCTGCATTTATGACAGCCAAGAGTCCTCTGAAGAGAAATGATGCGAGGACATTAGACATCCTAACCAGACCTGTGGGCTTTGTCATTTGGCAGAGTAATAACTTCAGTTAGTTAAGATCCAAAGTATACCTGCTTCTCTTGTTTCACTGATTATTTCACGTCCGAGTACGTATCTAACATAGGTATGAACTGTGTGTTCATATAGAGCAGTATACGTGCAGGCAGAGCACTGTGGGTCTAAAGGCACAAATCTTTAAAAACTGGTTCACAAATATCAACCCTGTCCTCCATCCAATTACAACAGCGAGTGCTATGAAAGAAACACAATGTAATCCTGATTATGTTTCCTATCAACATAATGAGGAAACGTTCACAAAAGGTTGATACGGTGAACAAATGTCTTTTGTTCGTTTCTACAATATCCAATCTAGCAATGTAATATCTTTTCATAGCAACTAAAGTATGATAACATTTTTTGGGTTCTGTTTAAAATAATCAAAAGTGACACAATGTGTTTACCGTATTTAACCAAACCCAAATTTTTTTCCTAACCTGAGTTAAGTGTTTCAGTTGCCTATAAACCGAACCACCTGCAGGACTCTGGATATGTTTCCTTTAAAAACAAAAAATAGTAACATATAAACATAATTCCTTTTTTGGGGGGATTTGACAACAAGAAAAATGGAAGTCAGCTTTTTTAATTCATGCCCCACAATCACAGGCTCATTCACAGCTGTGCGGCTATCAGCTGAGTAGTGACATGAAATCAGGTTCATATAGGACAATATAACCTCATCCTTTTCACTATTACTCTGCCGATACACTTGTGCCAACACAGTTTGCTGCAGCATCTCCATCCAACACCCCAATGTCCTCCTTATGTAATGTACATTAGGATTTAACTAAGATTTAATGTACGTATATGTGTTTAAGGGGTAATCAGTTCAAACAGCACAATCCTCATTGTTGCTTTGATTCTTTGAGAGCTCTCTCAAAGAGCAGATCTAACTATATAATAACTGTTTGCTATAAATGCTCAATCCCTTCATTTGTCTGTGACTGAAGTGTTTGCTTATACATGTGAGCTGTGTGTGTTCCTAAAAATGTACATGCTTGTATTTATAGCTTTTATTCTTCTATGTCTTCATGCATGTATGCTATTATATGTGATTGTAAACACACAGTATACAGGTATATGTGCAATGATTTGCTTGAATTTGCATATATATGGGCTCCTGTAACTGCATTAAACTGTGTGCAAGAAACTGTGTTTATGTAACAGCATGTGTGTGTTTGTGTGTGCATGCAGGCGTACTGTCAAACAGACGTTATAGAGACAGATGGCTCAGGTGCCCTCCACACCCATGTTTGAGCACTGCTCATGCCAGCGTATTGCGTTGCTCGCTGCGTGTGTGTTCTGTTGCGGGTGTGTTCCTCCCTGCGTGTGTGTGCCGTGACAGTGTGTTACTCTCCGCAGCGACCGGGATTGGTGCTGGGGCCCCTGATGGCATCAGAGAGAGGAGCGCCAGCAGACAGAGAGCTCTGGACCCACATGGGAACACCCCAGACAACACACAAGAGAAGAGGAGGCACTTTGTGTTTAATGGCGTTTTTTAATACAAGGTTACTGCTGAACTGAAAGTGATTCACAGTCTGACTCACTGCTGCTTTTACCGCCCAATCAAAGACACTTTAATCTTCCCGAAGGTACATTGTATTATATTTTGTGGGTGTGTATGAAAAGTACATTCACTTGTCATTAATTACTTGTTAGAATTGTGATATATAGTGTTTATTTTTTAGGAGTAGCTAAAGATCAGCACATCGTCGTGTATTACATCATTGTACCAGTTCTAATAGTCTCTAATATAGAGGATGAGGGTTTGAATGTGTTACCCAACAGGTCACATTTTTATTTAATTTGTGAGCATTAACTCATTTTTAAGTGGTGGAAGTTGGTGAAAACCCTTTTGTGCATTTGATGATGTACACTGGCTACATCTACTCGATCTGTGTCCAGTCTATATTTCTGGACTGTGATGGTTGCTCTATAGTCGGTCAATGTCTCAGATGCTCCTGAGAACCCAGAGTGGGTCCGATGCCTTCATCCAGTTTACTGACTCACTGTGTACTCAGCAGTAATCTCCTCTTCAAACATTTCTGTACTGCACATTATTAATGTAAGGGATGTTTGGTTAACGTTGCATTTGGGTTTGTTTTTTATATTGCAGAATAGCAGTAAGTTCTTAGACGTAATAAGAGCGGTTCATTAAAACAAAACCCTCCTTTTTTGTCTAGACCACAGACATAAAACCTTGAAACAAATACAGACAGTAATACCATGGTAATGTTATTGTTGCAAATGCTAACACTGTGCGTAACAACCTATGACCTATTTAAAGCAGTAGTATGGCATTTTGGGAAATATATTATATATCTTTCTTCTCAGTCAGATGAGAAGACTGATACCACTATCATTTGTCGCCTAAATATGAAACTGGACTGTTATCTTAAATTAGCATAAAGACTAGAAAAAGGGAAAACAGCTAGCCTGGGTCTTTCAAAAGCTTGATATCTACTTGCCAGCACCTCAAGAGATCATTAATCCAAATATTATATGTCATTCTTTTGACTTGTAGAAAAGTGCAGAAACAACAAGTTGTGGTTTTACAAGGAGTTATGTGCTAGACGTCCTGTAGTGTTGATGGTGAGGTGGTAGGGCAGATTATTTTACCTCTGGAGAGAGCCAGGACGCTTCATGCTTCATATTTAACGAACACTGATGAGAGTGGTATCGATCTTCTGGTGGTATCGATCTGGGCAGGAAATCAAATGATCAAATTTACCAAAATGTCAAACTATTCCTATTCATAATTGCAGACACTAATGCTAACATTCTTTGTTGAACTATTTGTGATATATTGAGTTATTAAAAATTGTGTTTGAGTTAAAGACTAGGTGGTTAAGATTATATAGGATTATATAGGAAAGGTTTTACAACATTTTTGAATAAAAGGTGAAGTCTGTTTTAACAAGAAACTGTAAATGATCTGCAACAGTGTCAGTTTGTTTCATATTGTTCTGATGAAGGAGGACTGGTTGGTTAGAGACAGCAAAAAGGATATAGCTGGTTGACTGGCTGCAATTTCTTTTTCTGGTTATGTAATATTGTATCAACTTGTTTGGCTCTGTCATCATTTTCCATAAAGTGGCTAAGGCAGGTTTTACTGAAAGGGACCAGTGTGTTGTCAGTGGGAGACTTCTATTTAATGGATCCCTGTTTAAATAATAATTGCCTCTGTTTTCCAGGAAAGCCTATGTTTAGGTCAGAGCCTCTGTATGTACAAAGGGAATCATAACACACACACACACACACACACACCTACACACACACACACCGTAGCACATGGAAACCTGGTTACATAAAAACAGATAGTGGGCTGGGAGACCAAAGCAGACAGAGAGCCTTATCAAGTTCAAGTAAACAGCTCTGTAATGATCATCTGTATACACTGACTGACCTTGTGGGAGCGCAATAATTGTAGGTCAGAATTTCAAACGCTGTGACTACTTTTGATCAGAACTGGAGGGTTGGTTGTCTTCAGCATTTAAAGCACCCACACACCCACATTACACCCACACAGGTGTTTTACCTAATTGGACGTCACCACAAGACTGTGTGGGTGTGTACAGGCTGTGCTCCATTGACATCTTCCCCATTGTCCTGTTAGTTTTGTTGCTTGCTTGAGCCCAATTTTAAACTGAGCAGACGTCTAATTAGGCAGAATAAATGAAAACACCTGTGTGGGCGTGCGGGGCCTTTAAAAGTGATGCTGATAAGCCTTTTAATGGCAGACTTTTGGACGTGTCAAAGCAGGAAAAGTCACTAATAACCTCATAATAGCTGCATTTATACCACTCTGGAGTCAACTGTGTTCAATTAAAATGACTAAACATTTTCATTATAAGTTATGAAATAAAGAATCACATGAATAAATTGTGTCATCACTTGTTTTCATGATAAGTTCTGAACTTTGATTAAATTCAGGGAAGATCTTTTCAGTGACTGACCCAGAACCTCCTGCATCACTCAAAGACAAATCAAGAACATGTTTAAAGCCCGGTCCAAAACAGCTAGCTACTGTAGCTTATTAGCTGTGTTTCACCAGCTTTTATTTAACCCTGCTGAGAATAAACTATGCAAACCTATTGTCTGTTAAGCGACCAAGCTTGCGAACGCACAGGAAGCAAGTCACCTAAGCTCATATCCTGTTTGCTATTCAGCTCGCTGCTTCAGTCAGTACACATGCCTTTTCATTCGTCCAAACCTTGATATTGATTTGAGGACAATGATAGACAGCTGTTCTTGTAGTTAAACATACAGTCAACTTATATTTAGCATAATTAGCATTGACTTTACACAGTGTTAGCAACTTTTGAATGTTAGCATAATGTTAGCTCTCTGGCTCGTAGTTGAGCTGGTCTAAGGTCCGTCCTATTTACTGGAGGAGTGAACAACGTTTCCGTTGCATAAGAACCATGTGATGGTCAGGATTTTTCCAGGTATTAAGAAGCGCCTCAGGTGTTACCAGGGAAACGGACTCATGGCTTGTAAAAAACTTTAGAAAAAACTTTTTTTTATTTAAAAAAAACGCATGAAAATATAAAATAATTATCTTATGACTGGCTGGCACTAACATGTTTGCAGTTAGCTCACCAGATACTGTAATTTTCTAACCAGCCCTGCAAGTAGTGAAAAAGCTTCTAAAACCACATACTTAGCAAAGATACACAAATTATTTTTGCTGTTCCAGTGACCAGCAATTAAGCTGTGCTTGTTAGTTGTAATATGAGCCAATTGGGCTTGATATGTGTAACAAATAGTCACATAAAACCAGGCATGCAGAGAACGTACGTAAGATTTTTATACTGAATACTATACTTTTGGGGGAGTTTTATAAGAACGTGGTCAACAGTGCACAGAAGGAAAATAAATCATATACTATCCTGAAAGAAACAATATTGTGGTCATCTGTTCCATCACTGTCCAACTGTAGCATCAATGTAAGTTACACGTAGATTTCTTGCTAAGTAATATTGAACTCAGTTCACTCACCTTGTTGGCCAGTTTGCTAATGTCTCCACATAGTCGTTGTGGTTTTACCATGCCTGTCTGTTCCAGTATGTAACCTCGCTTTCTCTTGCCTCAAAAAGTTTTCTACTCTGCATTTCACTCCTAACTTCTGTTGCCAACATTACTGAACCGTGACAGAATGAATACTGGATAAAGAAGGTTTCTGTGAAAGACAGAATGCAAGGTCTACTTTTCTGGTTCAAACTTTTTTCAACTCTGACAAGCTCTGTTTTACAAGTGGATGTCGAACGCCTCACTGGATGAGTCAGTAGTTGGCTGTGTGATCCAGGGCTTCCATGTGTGCTGGATGAAATCAGGTTAACCTTGCAAAGTTTGAGTGCTTCTGAAATTGATGCTTGCTTAATTTACCCTGCTGAGATAGAGAGAGAGACTTTCATGGCCCAGGGGGAAGAATGTATAGACGGAGTAAGTGTGTGTACTAGTGTTTCCTGTTATGTTGTCTGTATCTAAGTGTGCACTGAAGGGCATTGCTGTTCTAACAAGATATTGGGCTGCATACTTTTTTGTGTGTGCAATCTGAATCAGATGACATTTGTTTCCAAACAAAGAGAAATTTCTGAGCAGTTTACAAAGATTCTCAAAGCAAAAAGAGGCAGCAAGACTGAAGTCAACATCAAGGGAATAACAAATATTAAGGTTTGTTGTCGGCTCTGCAAACATGCGTGTAATTTAAAACAAGGCGGTCTGTGGCACTGCCATCTGTGTGCAGCTCCTTGATGATGATGGGCTAGTTGGTCTGTTGGAACCCTGATGCAATCACTTCCTCTTCTGCCTCCATAAAAAACACACCAGCAATCAGGTAACTGTGTTACTATCTATAATAAACTATAAACTTTAAATATGGAAGCAGGTAGAACGTAACACATGTGCTATGCAAAATACAGCCAATGTAAAAGCATCACGTGCAGCTTTTTTTCCGAGGAGCCTTCCCCTATTCTTGCTGATGATAATCGGCCACTACAGTCTCGGAGAGCAATGACAACTGCTGCACAGATGAGAGCGCGACTCTGTGAGGCTGTTAATTAGTGCTCAACAAAAGGTACAGCTGGGATTGAGGAGAATTACATCAGTTCTGCAGGTATTGCAACTAAAAGTAAATAATCAACTCAAGAAACACAAATGAAGGGTTTATTTCCAAAAACAGATATGTACATTCTGATTTACTTTCCTAAACCATATTTTTTGTGCACCTGAGAAACAAATCAATTATTATGTTAGTTATTTTGATAAGACATAACAAAGACTTTTAATTTTCATAAATGTTTTTTATTGTGCATCAAGGGAAATTAACGTTTTACCTTGACGGTTCTAGATGAAAGATCACCAAAGTTATAATTCATCTATTCAATAATTTGAGACATTTTGTTCAAAACCACAAATATTAACCTCAGGTTAGAGGGAAGGCTTCATCTTCTGGAGATCATGAATTATCAGAATTTTATGTCAAATTTTATGGAAATATTTCGGTCTTGACCAATAAGGCCAACTGACACTGCCATGTCTGGAGCAGCTGCTAGCGTGGCTCTGATATGCTTCATGCAGATGGCGGACAGACAGTTAGCAGCTAGTGAAGATAAAGGAGTTTTTAGCAGATGATGAGTCAAAAAAAATTTCCATCAAAACAGAGCCAAAGAGAGTGAATACTGACTTAAATACACCTGGTGGCCAGAAACCTGACTTCTTCATATCAATCCTAATGCTGCTGGATGTATAAATGGGTTAGGGGTAGGGTATATAAACTTGTGTAAACTATGTTCATGTTTTGTTTACAGCTTGTTTCTGCTGCCCCCAAGTGGCCAGTCACTTTATGCAGGTTTAAAGGTCCAGTGTGTAACATTGAGGAGGAATATAATATTCATAGGTATGTTTTTATTAGGGTACAATCACCTGAAAATAAGAACCGGTGTATTTTTATTACCTTACAATGAGCTGTCTTTATCTACGAGGGAGCAGGTCCTCTTCTACGGCGTCAACCATGTTGAATCACCATGTTTCTACCCCTGAACGGACAAACCAAACACTGGCTCTAGATAGGCCTTTCTCCTACATGCTTGGAAGGCGAGTGGTATTCAGTAAAAGTATTGTGCAATAGATGCCACTGAATCCTACACACTGGTCCTTTAAAGCTCACAGCACCTTGTATTGCACACTTCCACATACATTATTTCAGTTAGGACATTTAACCATTTATTGAATGCAACATGCACAGCATTACCCTGCTGGTGAGACAACTCTACACAAGCTGGACACAGACTGTCCTTGAGCTCACGAAGCCTCCTTGTTGACACACACAACATTTCAATGGACGTGAACACATAAAGAGAGGAACATGCTGAAATAATCATAGAAATCTAAATGCTAATGCAGGAGGAGGCTGGGGAAGTGGAAGAAAATCAATTAAAAAATGGACAGCATTTGACTATAAAATGATTTCAGTGCCTGCCTGAACAATCTCCAGGCTCCATATGGACAACCACCTATATAGTACACATACAATAACATACAGTACACTCCCGCATTTGTCAGTCTTTCCTAATGATACAACAATACATAGATATTGCCTCTGCCTGTATTTACATGTGTGGGCATTTCTGTGAGCAATGAGTGCACACACACGTGTATTTCTGGTTAGGATGGATGGAGATGTAACAGTTCACTGAACGATCCTTCCTCCATCTCCATCCTCCCTCGTCTGTCATCCATCCATTCATCATTCATCACTCCCTCTGCAAAAGCTGCATTTATGTAAGAGATACTGTAGAGCCCAAACACTAAAAGCCAAGTGGATCTACATTATGGCCTCTGCGATGAGAGGATTTAAAATGGCAACACTGCTCACTTTGAATTAATAGAGCTGGTTTCAAAGACAAGAGGGAGGATTTATGTTCTTGGAAAGTCTGCAGTGTGCTCCCAGCTTCTTATTTCCATCGTCAATCATCAGACCAAAGTTGGACAAAGTTGTGACACTCCCTGAGAGCAAATTGTACATTGAATTTAATCACTTCATACATAATACTACATGATAGTTACTGGTCCCAATACTTTCAATTTACAAAATTTTAAGCTGACTTTTGAGTGACACAGCAGTTTTAGGCATCTAGTGCAGCTCTAGTGCTGGGCAAATGAACATGAACAAATTCCTATTTCCCACTGATACTTTTGTTACAGACTTGTTACAGACAATGGTATGATGAATCCTACTGACTTCATTCCCTGACATTTGCTGTAGCACCACCAGCAGGCTGACATTTTAGGCTTTTAGTGAAATATCCTGCCAACTATTCAGTGGGATGCCATTAAATTTGGTACAGCATTAACGGTTTATACAGGGTAATTCATCTGGTGAGCTCCAGACTTTTCATCAAG
Source organism: Morone saxatilis (assembly GCF_004916995.1). Classification (NCBI taxonomy): domain Eukaryota; kingdom Metazoa; phylum Chordata; class Actinopteri; family Moronidae; genus Morone; species Morone saxatilis. The sequence continues at coordinate 4,618,472 of NW_023340246.1, forward strand.
CACCACCAATTTGAGTGAAATGTGGGATTAAATCTGGAACAGACGTTCATGCACCCCTTTTGGATTAACTGTAATAACTTCAGTGTTCCATGCCTCTGCCCAAAAATTGTAATTTTGGTGACCAAATACCTGCAAAACGAATATTCTTCCAATCAGCCTCAGCTGTAAATTGTGTTTAGTGCTAATTAGCAGATATTAGCATGCTAACGTGCTAAACTGAGTATGGGAACACGATAAACAAAATTAAACAGCACAATTAGCATTGTTATTGTTAACATGTTAGCATGCTCACATGTATAGCCATAGAAAGCCACTAGCATGGCTGTAGATGTGTTTCCTGACAACCTGAAACAGACTCACTTAGTGTATTTCAGTCACTTTGTTTATTTGGAGTGATCAACATGAAATCAAAAACATTTGAATTCTTATTATGATTACAATTTTGTATTAGATGCAATATAACTATAACTATAACTAT
>NW_023340246.1:4619049-4627366 GCF_004916995.1 Morone saxatilis
TTTTATTGCCTTTACTTGATAGTGAAGGTAGACAGGAAAGGGACGAGGGTAGAGAGAGGGGACGACACGCAGCAAGGTTGCAGGTTGGATTCGAACCCTGGGCCACTGCAGCAAGGACCCAGCCTCGGTACATGGGGCACCAGCTCTACCCACTGAGCTAACTGGGCACCCCCTCAATGGACAAGCTATCCAACAAAATGGTCAGTCAGTATACTAGGAAAGCACTGTATAAATGCATACAGTCCATTTAATTTATAAAATAAAGATTCCCTCTTAAGATAAAGTGTCACCATAGATCAACCATAGACTACGCATGATATTCCCTGTTCACTGTCCGTACATAGAATACATATCCACCTTTGACACTGATGAAGGTCCCACATAGATTCAGATCCACAGAACATCTAAAAGCAATAAGTAGATCACACGCTGAATTAATCCAGCTGTGATAAACACAAGCAGTAATAAATGGGAAGTGCTATGAGAACCAACAGCAGGTTGAAGCAGTAATTAAGAAATTAATAGGCGCGATAAGTGTCATTAACTTACACTACAGTGTTTCCCAAAGCGTTTAGCTCATTAAAATATGATTTGACCTTATCACTAGTAGCTATTTGAGAGCATACCGCTTTGCGATTGCTTTGGCACCATCAGTCCAGAATGTCTAGATTTCCCAGGAGCTGTGATTAATAGAACGCAAGTTAGGGGGCTTCCATCTCACAATTATCCTTCAATTTTGCTCAACAGTACCTATTACCTGAGCTAAATCACTTCTGAGCCTAGCTTAAGCACTGGCTCATTCAATCATAACTCATTTGGTGCAAAGGTTATAGTGAATACTGTTGAAAGTTGCTGAAAGTTTTCACTCAGGGTCAATGGGTCTCTCGTGTGGTTCACAATCACGTCTACAATCTGACCAAAGTGTTCGGAGGCAGGGGATCACCCGTTCGAGAAGTAAAGAATTAAGAATCAGTTCCAGCAACATACTCAAGCATCAGTAATCAGATATTGATTGATATAGAAAAGGAAGTCAATAACTACCACTAATAAGCTATCCCTATCAGGGCTTTTGAGATAAGTAATAATCAAAATACATATTGATTGGTTGCAGAGCACTCTTTCTGGTTATGCCTTTTCATTACATACATCCTCCTTTTTTCTCAACACAGCAGAATATTTTGTAGTTTTTTTCCATATGCTGCTTTATATACAAAGACTAATAATCATATCTGATCTCGGAGAGATCTTATATTTTATCTTGTATAGATTTTTCTTGCAGCAGAGCTAATTGCCTGCTCTGGGACGCAGAAGCATGAGACATTTTTCCTTTTGGACAACCATGTGAGGATAATTTGCAATCATCTCTTTTGTTTTATACTCCCTTAGCCAATAAATCAAAAATTCATTATGCAAATTAAATTAAATGCAGTGTGTTATTGTCCTCATCTGTCATAGCAGGGAGAATGCAGCATGAAAGAAAAAGCTCTAAATTAAACACTGCCTTTCTGGAGAAATTTTTTTTTACAGAGGTTGGTGGACAGAGAGGCAACATTCAGGTGTTCAGAAACACACTGCTGCGAAACGGGCCCTTTAGTTATATGAATATGCATGTATAGCCTTAACATGGGCTGGTATGTGTCAGTGGGAGATATATTTGCCTCTCTCTGATTAATCAAACCTTTTAAGTTAATTTGCCTGCACAGGAAAAGGGGCTCAATTGTCACCCGTCAGGTAGCCACAGTCAATTTTGCCTGTCTAGATCTGCATTTAAAACAATAACTCAACCTTGACATGACCACCATTACCTGCCATTAACTCATGTGACTGATATATGAGAGCGTATACTGTGTGCCAGTGTTGTCATGGTGTAAATGTGTGTAGGGGAAACCAACCTCCATGCAAGAAAACTCAAGCCTATAGCAGTATGTACACATTTTCCATTTACACAATCACACACAGTCATACACACACAGCTTAATCCTCCAGGACAACCTGTTCCAGTGAATTTGCAGCTCTGTTTATTTCAGTGCAGCTGACTGAGGGCCCGGCTTGCAGGGCCACCAGGGCCTGCACGCAGCCACGCGAACCCCAGGGATGGGAGACGATGGTTGGCCCACAGAAAGAGACAAGACTGGGTCTGTGTGTCCGTTCCAGCTCCTGACTTAGATCAAACACCGGCACAAACATGAACAACTACAGACGCACATGAAAAGCAACAAATACACCTATTTATCCATGCCAACACATAGAAATGAAATCGGGCGGTTGCCGGAAGGTACTGGAATGGACCATTTGAAACAACATACAAACAACCCACTCTGACTGTGGAGGAGAAGATGCACCGAGTGGGGAGGTCCAATGTCAAAACTGAATGAATTAATATTAAAATCAAGTCAAATCTGACAGCGCCTCCTAACCTGACTGCACCAGATGGTTTGTGACACAGAACCATCTATCACTGGTGAACGTCAAACAAGCCTCAATTGAATCCATTTCCAAGTGCCTCCTACATTAGTGCTCTCCATGGCAATTTATTGTTCCGACTGACTGCTCTGATCATTTTCAGGTCACCATGCCAGGACCCACACACAGGAATCAGTGTAAACTTAAGCAAGCAAGGCCTCTGTCTGAGTGAAGGCTACTTAGACTACTTTGAACTGTTAATTAACCCCTTCAGCACCCACAGCACAGCCCCATCTCCACCCACAATCCCACCTGCATCAATAATGAAGCTGTTGAGATGGTGGAGTACTTTAAATAACTTGGATTTACTCTGGGCATTAAAGTGAGCTTTGAACAACGCACCACAGACATCCACAAACGCTGCCAACAAAGACTCTCTGCCATCCGCAAACTCAATGCACTTTCTGTCGCCCCCCTACCTTCTGCTGCTGCTTTCTAAAAGTATTGTACAACCCATTCTCCTCCACTGTTCCACCTGTTTCTTTAACATGTTAACTGCCTCAAATAGAAACAAACTCATATACATCACAAACAGCGCCTCCAAAATTATTGGTTTCTCAAGCCCCAACCTCTCAGACAGCAACAGAAACGCCATCACGCAGAGCACACATCATAGCACATGACCCCGGGTACCATTTCAATCAATTTTTCACACTGCTCCCATCTGGCTGCAGATATAGATCACTAGCCTGCAAACGAGTTCTCTAGCATTACTCAACAAAACTCCCCCGGTAGCCGTTATGTGTGTTGTGTTTAGATGTCCGTGCTGTGTTTAAATGTCTATCCTGTGGTAATGTTGTGTGTATAAGTTTATGTACAGCCTGTGGCAACAAATTTGTCTGAAAAGGACAATAAAGATCTAAATCTATCTACTCTACTTTGCTAGCTTTCCAAGAGAAATACAATCTTAACAGCACAATGGGTTGTCAAAATCTTATAAGGGGATAGACATTTTTAATCGCTAACGGTAAATAAGCAATGCTATTTGGGACTGCTGAAAAAGGGAGCAGCGCATTGTATTAATGCTAGTAGGCTGTACAGACAGTCACGTCAAATCTTTCAGACTGTATGAGAAGTCAGGTGGAAAAAAACATTCAAAGGAATTTCTCCCAATGCTCCAAAGAACAACCAAAGTGGCAAAAAACCTGTGGCAAAATGGCTGCAAAGCCTCCATCACTGTCAGTTACATCTAAACAAAATCAACAGTGCAATGCATTTATTGTTGGTTTCTCACCACAAATATGCAGTCAATAGTGTACCACAGTGTCTCCTAGCAATGCCAGCCATCTTTCAACCTCTGCCATGGGAAACACTCTGAAGCATAGCTTCCACACACATATCTCCAAAAACTGTTTTATCCTCTTTAGAAAAATGGCAAAATAGGCACAATAGCTTCTGTATCATATTTCCTTACACAAAAAGAGAGGAGAATTCAAACATTAAAAGGTTTTATTTTGCCTGACATTGATTGTTTTTTTTCTGGTAAATGCAGATCAAACTATTAGTGAGTCAACAGATTTAAACTGCCTGTCCGAGCTGTTAAGTGGCTGACAGACGGCCGGTTGACAATAGAGTTGTGTGTCAGTACAAAGAGAGCCAGAGTATTGATTTCACTGCGAGATCTTATTACACATGTCCTGTTTATCCCGTTTAATATGTTTGTTTGTTTTGATGGTACTACTGTGGTCCAAGTATCAAATGTGTGTGTGTGTACATGAGAGAGATGTGTGTGAATGATTTTTTTCATTCAAGAAAAACTTTCTGAGAGATCGTAATGAATAACAGCATTACTGTCACGATCCAAACTGAGATTACAGATTGACAGTGCAGGGTTCCTTCTCTTTTCAAGAAATCATATTTCATAAATCAGACTTTTTCTTGACAATACAGTACAGCACATTCACACAAACTTGTATATAACTTATATTATATACTGTCTACAGCAGTGGTATATATATATATATATGTATACAACAGTACAGAATAACTGATAAACTGTGAACACCAATTAACTGAGGAAGTTGTGTAAAATGAGCGATTTGATGAATTTTGAGCAGATTTATTTCCTAATAATATTGATCATAGATGAGTTTTACTGATATTTAGGAACTTTTTATGCAATTCTGTCTGTATTATGTATTTTCTAACAATCATATATACTAAATAGTCTATTTTTGAAAAAAATAAATAAAAAAGATTGCTATTGACAGCTATTGACTGAGGAGCAGAAATGAAAAGAGAACGTTTTTTCTGGTTGGGCTCTGCGTCTCGTAAACCAGCTTCAAAGTGTCACACCGAGGTTAAAATACAATTGAAATTTTCCAGGATATCTGTTTATTTGAATCAATTTTTCAGGTGTTTCCATGACTGGAAAACTAGTCTCTAAATCTCCAGGCTCCCTGACAGTGTCACTTTATCACTGTGGTATCATCTCATTATATATATTGCTGCTGTTTTATGTGTTGGACATAAGAACTGACTCCACTTCTTAATTAGCTTTTTTTGAGGTTCTGTTGAAGAAAACACTTCATTAGTTATAGTAATGGCAGCTGTACGAAAACATTATCTTCTAAAATCAATAACAACACAGAAATTCTTTCATCTTAACTTGTTAGAGCCGTGGGAGCCTTGAAGAAGAACTCTGCACCCAGTGTGCAGCAACGTTAGTGATTGAGTGTGATGGCAAAGAGGAAAATCATAGATAAGCTTCTAGCAAAGGCATGATTGAGTGAGTGTGTGGTATAACTTTTTTACAGCAGACATTTTGACATTAAATAGGTAATCACAGGGGTTCCCAATTCCATTTAGTGCAGCCTTTCCAGTGAGCCAGCAAGCACAATAGCAGCATGCTGGCTCCGTTTCCAGCAAAAATTGACCTTGAAAAGGGTCTGTTCATAGTTATATGGACAATATACCAGCAACATATACACCTTTCACTATATATATATATGTATATATCTGTGTAATATGTCACAGACATGAAAAAAAATATAAATGTATTTTTTAAACTCAGCTTTTTTATTGCATGGTATTTATCAAAGTCAAACTCAGTATAAAAGATAGGACTGCCAGCAGCCACACAGCTGACAGGCGCCGTTGCCGCCACGCGCTGCCCAGGTCAACAATCTGAACCTGAACATCTGAAGTGTTAGTGAGCAGCGTTTTGGAAGTTCACACTTCACAGGCTAGCTCAAAGTTCAGTTCACACAGAATAAAATTAACTAGTTCACGTTCATAGTTCACAATTTTGAATTTTGTTCACAGCCCACAGTGTATTATAAAGTCAGTGCTCGGGACACAGTACCCACATGGCTCCTTATCTAAACAAAAACTCCTCTTTGGGATCCAAGGATGCAAACGAAAATACTCTTTGTCTAATAGACAAGCTTAGTGATCGATCAAATCCGGAGTTGCCTCCCTTTCTCTGGCCAGTGCACTGCTGTCAGCTCCATTGAGTAATTAGAGGATGGAGTTGGAGAGTAATCCGATTCTGTAGAACGGATGAATTATGAAATGCAGACTTTTTGGCCTGCTGTTGGGGTTGGCAAGCTAATCGAACATCTGGAAAGTCACCACAGACACCAGATTTAAAAACTCTGTATACTGTGAAATACAGAGAGATTTACCTAGCAGTGATAGGCTTAACCAGCATTGTGTGAACTCCTTCAGCATGAGCTCGAATGTAACGGAAGTTCATTTATATGTATATATCTGTATATATGTAAAACATCTATGCAGGAAGTGTTGAGTTTTACTGAAAGTAGTTTATGGGTGATTGAAAAAAACGCAAATTAGATCCATTGCAGTTCATCAGTGAGTCAGGACAGTCTTTCTGTTAAAATGAGAAACTCAAAGAGAGTGGTGATTATCATACGACTCTAATGTTGCACTGATAGAATTGGTAGATATTTATCTTATCCTGACTTTATCAAGACTACAGGTCAACATGGAGGAAGTTTTGCAGTACCAGCAAAGAGCATCAACAGTAAATTAAAATGGGAGCAAATCATATTCATGTCATTAAAATCTATATATATTTATATATGACAGGGGAAAATAGTAGTTACAGATTTGAGAGTATATTGTTGCGAGCAATGGCATTAGAGAGAGAGAGAGAGTTATGAAATAAGTGGGCTAGGAAAGTTAGCAAGTGAATGACTTAACAAGTGACTGAACATGTGAGCGAGCAAGTCAGAAGAGGCAACATTTTTTTGCCTAGGGAAGGAAGTGACAGAGTGAGCGAGCAAATGGCGGAGTGAACCAGTGAGCAGACCTAGGAGTGAAACACGGGCGACCAACAAGTCATGGAAGGTGAATTCTAATGTCAACTTGTACAGCATCAGCCTGCTTCAAGTCACCTGCTGAGTTCACAGTGGGCCCATCCAGCTGTGTCATCCAGCTGTCAACACAGCCCGCTTTGTTGAAGCAGCATCTCAAGCTTTGCGTTTGAAATGTAAAAAAGTTGCTTCAACTGCAGGGAAACAGGACGGATGAGATACCAACACACGGTGGCATTGATAGTGTTAAATATTTATCATTTTCTCTGCGGGTATAAAATATAATAAATGAGTGCACAGTGTGTGTGTGTGTCTGTGTGTTCTCAGTGAAATACACCCCTGTACTATCTTGTCAATGGCAATCTACGCCGTCCATGTTTCAACTGAAAAAAGAGAGCAAGAAGGAGCGAATGAGAGAAAGTGAGGAAAATAAAATTTGAAAAAGTGAGACTGACAGAAATAAAGACAAACTGATAGACAGGATATAGAAAATGAGATTGAGAGGATCAGAGAAAATCACAGTAAGTCCAATAAAATGTCTGAAAGAGATACAGGCTGAGAAAAGAGAGAGATAGGCTATGTTTGATGTTTTTTAGGTGGAGAGCAGAAGTGGCAAGAGTTGACTGCACAGCAGAGAATAATAATACAGCATTAAAGTAGCTGCAGTATCAGGGCAGAGTTACATAAGACTGTCACAGATCTTTCTACTCTTCCATTCAGGCCAAAGCCTTACGAAAAGTGCATTCATATCTCAGCTGCCACTGAGCAGCGAGACTGCTACTCTGAAAATAATTTCATTTAAAATGGTACTAAAGCTTAAAAAAAATGTTTCAGCACAGAGTCGTGGTATCACACGTGTCATCTATCTGATGAAAGGAAACTGACTGGATTATCTGACTTTGACATATTTCAATCCAACAAGTCCCAACAACATCCAAATTACTGAAGAACATGTGCACAATTATAGTGTGTTTCCTTATAGCAAGGTTGACTGTTTGTAAGTCTGGTAATCAAACAGGTTACTTAATAGATTCTATTAAGTGTTTGTTTTTATTTTTTTTTGGCCTCTGAACCAGTTGTCCAACTGTACGTCCAACATTCACTTTCCTTTTTCTTTTGTTTTTGTTGCCACCAACTAATAATGTGATTTTTCAGGTCCTGTTCAACTTTTAGATGCTAACTTTGGAAATAAGAGTAATAAGAGTGGAGTTTGTGGACCCAGAAAACCAAGCTCTGAGCTGAGGAGCACTCAATAGTCAAGTATGATTGTCTGTGGATTTGACATTTCCCCTTTCACATTACATACAGCTATTTAATTAATTGTTAACAGTAGCTGCTTGAGCAGCTTTAAAGTAGCATTAATTGATTTTGTTGCTAACTGTGTCTGTTATTTGGTGCTACAGGTTGCATACTGTTGCTTTATTTAAGCACATTTTCCCAAAACAGCTGCTTGCTAGCGAGCCGAATAATCAAAACAATTGGCCCAAAGAGGCTAAAAAGCTTCAAGCTAAGTTGGGTTTATAATTATCAGTGGAATTGTTACTACAAGTGACACTGTTACGGCCACCGCCTTGTTT
>NW_023340246.1:4627466-4635167 GCF_004916995.1 Morone saxatilis
ATAATAATTTCTATATTCAGGTGATTATACCCTTATGAAAACATACCTATGAATATTATATTCCATTTCTGTCAATACATCCTCCTAAATGTTACACACTGACCTACTGGAAATGGATAAGTGCAGCTTTAACATTATCTAAACATTTCACCTAAATTAGCACAAAAAAAAATAAGCCAGTAAAATGTAATCAAAGTGTTGCAGATGTTGTTGCTTTCTCCTTCCACCTGTGAAACCTCCAGCAGTGCCACAACACACCAAGCCAACAGCACAGCAGGAGTAAAATATTCTGCATGTTTACTTTTTCTTGCCAGGAGACACTAGGGGATTCGTCTGACTTGTAAATGAGCAACCTGCACCCAACATTCTCAGTGAAGCTGGAACTTTCAGCGGCAGCAGCTTTGCAGTCAAGCAGAGCACAGGAGGTCTGTTGTGCTGTTGGCCCTCCCACACACACAGCTAAATGCTACAGCATTAGCATAATGAAAAAAACAAAACACTGGCATATACAGTAGCTGCTGCACAATGGATATGACACATAGAGTCATTTCCAAATCCATTTCTGCAGAGAATAAAGAGCAGCACTTGTTGAGGTGGGTAGAGTGTTTAACATGCTTTGTATTGTGTTAAGCAAAGTATCAGTTGGGGTGTTGCTGTATGCAGCTAAAAAGGGGACCTGCACAGTCACGTTAGTAGAGTAGCAGCAGCAGCTTCAGCGCTCCATCTGTGTCTGTGCAGGATGTGTTCACCACCCACATTTTGGCAGCATTTAGAGCCCAAGACACAATCACTGTAGTTACACGTGTGAAACAGAACAAACGTAGAAATACACAGGCTGCGTAACGGCTTGTATTGTCACAGCTTCAGTTAGTTCCTAACGTTCATGTTGTTTTACTCTGCCATATACTAACCTGTCCTGTCATTCCAGATAGACCTTTTTCACAGCAGCCATTTTGACAAGAAGTAGTAGGGTAATCACAGATTACCAATGATACTAATTACAGTTAAGTTCCATTTTGTGTAGCAGAGACTTTCCAGTGAGCCAACATATACAATAGCTGTAACCTTAAGGTCTTTTCAGACGGAGGCATCTACCAGCAGATTCTGAAACTGCACATAACAAATCGGGTTGAGATGGCACTACTGAGAGGAAAGAGAATGGTGGAACTGGCGTTGAAAGAATATAATCAGAGTATGGTAAGTTATGATGACATTAAGCACTGAGAAACTAGTGATCATGTTATAAAACAACTGTCAGCCTCGCTGTACTGTATATGCTGACTGATAGGCAATGTTTAGTTACTAACGTAGCCTTAGATTACCTGCTCCCTGAAAACTGTAACATTATTCTGTGTGACTTCAGCACTTCTGCAGTGGAAAAAAATATGAAAACTCAAAAAGAGTGTTTTTATACTAGTTGTCTAGTCTAAATTAAAATGTTCGTGTAATTGACAATGAAATTAGTTGCAAGGAACATCCCTAGTGTTTACCCTACTATTTCATGTCACAATGGCTGCTGTGAATAAGGTCTATTAGGCCACTTCTTCTCCTCCTATCACCTGACCTTCTGTCATCTGCTTCCTGTTCCTATCCAGCCCTTTTGTTACCTGTCTGCCCGTCTGTATGTTTATAGCTCTGCCTGATTACCTGCCTGCCCCAGTAGCAGCAATTCTCTTTGACATGACAATATGTGCTCAGCATCTAAACATCAATAAATATCCGATTTTGTCCCTCAGAGTCCAGGCAAAAATGGGTTTGGTCTACATCTGCTTTCTACAAGCAGGACATTGATAGTAGAAGAGTTAGAGATACCGATTTGTCCACTGGCAGAAGCTGAAATAGATATGAATGCAATGCAGCCACAACATTTGTTACACCCTTCCAGCTAAGGGCATGACTTGCTTTCTCAACGAGAAGAACTTGTTCTTTTCTGTTATTGGTACGTGCCACTGCTGCTTCCACCTACACTTCGAGCAGGCATCTGCAATGCACAGTAAGTCATGAAATTAAATTAGCTACAGATTGATAAAACACAGCAGTGAGGAGCATCTAGGGGTGATGGTTTCCATTAAATACGTAGCTGTAAATGTGAGGCACCTTCTTTAAAGAGGCACACGTGTCGCCAAGACCTGTTACGTCTGGTAGCAAGTTGTTTCATTAGCTGTAGCACGTCTGTCAAGGTTTTTCCCACAAAAACACACCGTTTATTTTATCCCTCCAGTTTCTGAGTGATGGCAGCCGTCATGTCCCTCCACTTTGCTGACAAAGCTTTCCTCTCTGGCATTACACTTTGACGTTCAGCACATAACAAGCTGCTGTGTAGAAGAACGTGCTGTGTTTCTTTTTCTTTTCCTTTCATTGAGTGTGTGTGCCCTTCTGCTCCTGTGCTGAAAATAAACCATCGCAAGGCAAGGCACGCTCATGATTTTAATATGAGCAGCAAAGAGAAAGAAAAAGGGAGAGAAAAGACAAGATACCACACTCTGTTGCAGCATGTTAACACAACATAACACATTTCTATTTTATGCTATTCTAATGTTGTTATTGTCATGCTATCAGAGTGAGCTTTAAGTAAAGTGAAATATACAGTGAATACATTACCCTTTTGTATATAGAAGAACATAGAGGGAGTGTGTGTGTGTGTGTGTGTGTGTGTGTGTTTGTACTGTTTGTTGTTGTGTGATGTAATGGAGGCAGGTCATGGACAGGAGCAAAGCTGAAGCGGTGGAGGTCAGGGAATCAAACTGTAACGCTGTTGGGTAAACTCTCTGCTGTTCTTCACTGTGGTCACTTCTTCTTACTCGTCCACTGCATACACACATCCATTGGATAGTAGATGCATGCACTCATACACAAACACACACACACACACACAATGGCAATGAGAATAAATGCCGCATTGGCCTGCAGCCGTAGGGGCTGAATTGTTATTGGAAAGACTGAATGAGAAGGTAGGTGAGGTTTGATAGGCTGTATTCTTGCATTATAATGTTGATGTATTAGATCCATTAAAAACAGAGCACAGCATTTGGCTTTTTCTCTCTGCAGTTTCTAATAATGCCCCTGAGGAAGACTTAAACGGGGTTATCATTTATTGACAATGCATGCAAACTATTATTCATATGGCTTGTGGCAGTCCAATTAGTATTTATGGCCATTTATGACTAACAACTTTCTTGACAAAGACACAAAATGCTGTAGAGTTAAAAGGAACACAACTGTATCAGCAAACAGCTATGGGGGAGGATTTGGACTGCTGACTCTTCACCTGCTATACAAACACCATATTCATGTTAGCAAATGCAATAACACGTTTTACTTACAATTAAAAGAGTAACAGCCCAGGTCTGTGAAGTCTTTTCTGGTGTGGGTTTGTATACCTGTATAGAAATCTCAACCTATCAAGTAGCTCAACCTGGTTGAGTGTGAATAAAATAGTTAATGTTGCACCCTGTAGTTTATGAATAGATAGTTAAATCCCATTCATCTGCAATTTTGCTCTTTTTTAGGCTTACAATATTTCAGGAAAGACAATCTTAGATTTTTAGACTCTTTCTTTTCCTAGAAATAAATGTCCTATAATTAGAAAGAAAAGCTCAATGTAAGCATAATTAAATGTATTATTTTAACATTGGAAACTTCTTTATACATGTTGAACTGTGCTTGCATGTGGACACATTTTTGCTTGTTCAGCTAAACTTCTGCACATTGGCTGAAAGGCTGTTAGGTTTAGGTACTAATTGAATTAATTCTTATTGATTATTTTCCTGATAATTAGTATAAATGGCATAGTTCTTTCCAGGAAACATCTTAAAAAAATTACCAGTAGAATAAAGTGTTACCCAGTCTCTATGCTGTACTTTGAACTGGTGTGACATCTCTAAAAAGAGTATTGGCTTATCATGCACACAGTTCCAGGGCACATAAGAACGACTTTAAATCAGACATTTATGACAAGAAGGTCACAGTCAAGTCACATCAAAGCAACAAGGAGAGATGCTGTTTAATCTTTACAGTGACAGTATGTCTATCTTCCTTTTGCTTCCTCGTTTGTGGTTTTAGCTGACTAATTCATGCCCACAGCAAAATGGGTTATCAAGGTGACAGTTGGTAGTTTGCTGGTGCAATTGTTGTGAATAGAACCGCACATGAAGATACAAATAAAGCCAGAAAGTCAAGGTGCATATGCAAACGTATCCCCCAAACAGGGATTGTCCAGAACAAAGCTTCACCAAAGCAGGGCAGGTCTGTCAATAAGCCTTGGTTAAGAGCCAAAATCATGAACATTAAAATGTTAAAGCTGGAGTGCAGAACTTTTCCATATAAAATTCAAGCTCTTGTCCAAAGAGTTCTCACAATGCTGATTAAGCCAATCACAGCTTTTAAATCTGGTTTCTGTGACGTTGTTCCTTATTCTGGAGCACCAGTATTGATGCGTTTTTCATCAACCAGCAATGCCGCTGTTTTAAACCATAAAGGGCACATATACTCACCAGTGGAAGGAGGCCCAGTCTCTCCTGAGAGTGATGCCCCAAAACAGAGCCAAAGTCTGTATTTCATAGTTCCCGACCTACAGAATCTGATTTTTCTCCAACTCCGTCTTCTAATTACTCTGTGGACCCACCATCAAACCATTTCTTGGAGCTGACAGCTAGCGTGCTGGCCGGACTAAAGACGGCAACTTGTCGGAGAATCACTAAGCTTGTCTAAGAGGCATCGCGGTTGTATGTCTCAAACTGAGTAGTTTTGTTTGCTTCCTTGGGTTCCAGTTTTTTGTTCAGATACCGAACTGTAGTCACAAGCCAGTCTCTAAATAATTCACTTAAAGGAGACCGAGGACTTTCTCCAAGCTTTTGTTGCTGAAACTGGGAGGAAATAGAGTTTTGCATTGCAAAAGTCTTTAGGGTGGTGACATGCCGATTTCCTACCATATAACGTTGCTTGGGACATCCAGTACCAATGTTTTAAAAAGATTTCTCCATGTTACAGAGTGATTTGCTATATCTCCAGTTTCGCTATTTGAAGTAAGTGGCTTCCGTTTGTTAGCGGTCATTCTTGCCGCCATTCAAGCAAGCAATTTGCATTTAGAAATCTTCAGATAAACCATTGTCTGGTATCGCAAGACTAGTTAAACTGTGGGTTTTGTATTGAGCACTGACTGTATAGTACACTGTGGTGGACTTTCTTGAGTTTTCTTGTATATATTGGGTGTAATTAGTCTTACTGCAGGGAGGGACAACAGTTCCGCTGGTTTAATTAGTGAACTAGTCATTTTAGCCAGCAAAATTGACAGTCGCTGTCTAAAATTGAGACGCAGTCTTTTGTTTACCACTGACCTGACAAGCTTTTCATGGTTTTGTGCGGCTGTGAAGCTTTGATCAACTGAAATAAGAAAAACAGGCTTCATTCCGCACTGAATGAACAGAAAGTGTCATCAGCAAACTGAATGACGGATAAATTATGTGAGTGGATAAAGAGCCAGCCTCACCAACCTGCGGCCTTCTCATCATGAAGTCTACATTTCACCAGCCAGTTCTTCCTCTCGCTCTCGTTTCTCTGTGTCTAGCTGTAATTACAGCAGCTGTTCCCGTGGTGGATCGACTCTCATGAGAGCCTTCATTCACATTTCCTTGTCAAATTAGACTCGTGTGTGATTAGATCTGGCAATGTGGTGGTGTGGCGCTGCACACACTAGCTGTCAGGATCAATCAGAGTGATGCCTGGCCTTCTCAACATGCACAGCTGTGTTTATTCCAACACAAAGTGTGTGTTTAATGTATGTCGCATTAAGATAAATTGAGATAGGGAGAAGTATGTGGTGAATGGTCCATGGCCCTCATTTATAAAAAGAGACCAACGATCAATTCTTATCTTAAGTCTGACTTGTGCAGAAAACCATGTATAAGTATAAAACCTCACTGAGGTAGAAATGATCTGTAAGCAAAGTCTAGACTCGACTGATTTTCTTGCTGGTTATGTAGGCGTATTGCAGTTTGGGACACATATACAACCAAGCCTGTGGTGAACTTTGCATTAGCTGTAACAATGTGATAGGAATGATCAATTAACAGAAGGTGCCAGGAATTAATTTGCCAGGTGTTTTGAATTAAAAACAGGATGCAATGTTCTATTGTGTGTCGATTAGAAATAATCAGAAAAGAAACAGTATTGAGTAAAAAGATTGATTGACTTAACAAGGACATTTGCTTAAAAGCTGTATAGTTTTCAGCTGGTGGAATATTGTTTGTTAGCTCGCTGCTAGCTTCCACAACACCCCTTCCCACTGTATTTCCTGTCCTGCCTGCTTTTTGCCTAACCAAATCCAAAATGCCTCTACATATAACTTGTCCGATAGTTTGGTGTTATGATTATTTGCCAGTTTGACTGGCTAGTTTTCTCCACTAATAACAAAGAGAAGAACAATAGCCAACTGGAGCTGATGGTGCAACAGGGCAACTTGGGAAGAAAACATTTTGGCACTTTCAGCTGAAGCAGCAGTGGTGGGAAACCTGGTTGGAGACTGATCATCTAAAGTATTTTACACATCTATATCAATGCAGGAGAGGTTACTTCCACTTTAAAAAAACTGTACATGCTTATGTTCCCGACATAACCAGCTGCTTGTGCTGTCAGTTATAAAACCCTTTAAGAACCTCTTTACTGTGATTTTACAGATGTGGAGATGTCTGTTAAAGCTGCAATTGAAGGCTACAGCATGTTAATAGTAGACAAGGCTGGAAACATCTTATTGTACAACCAAGGACAAGCCCAAGGAGGTAATCAATACAAGATTTATTTTTGCGTTTGAACTCAAGAAAACAGCTTAGACTTAGCTAGTAAAAGTTGTTAGAATTAATTACACGAAAACGATCAATTGTACAAATAAACCAAAAGTACCTCTTAAATCCCAGTAAAGACCTTGTACAAGTAAGATATGTGGAAGGATATTCAAGCCAAACTTTTACACAAACTCCACTGATAAAAACTGGTCTGATGTATTGGAGTGTGATGATGTTAATGCACCATGAAATCTTGTTAAAGGGAGATCTGTCTTTGTTCTTGATGGGGTGCCCTATTAAAACTAGTCAAGATCAAATAGCAGAGAGCTTGATGGATCAATAGTGAAATTGATGACGGATCAGTTTTTTAACAAGCCTAAAAGTAAAAAAAATAAAGAAGAAAAGTTGATTAGGCAAAGTTTCACTATCATTTAAAAGCTATAAAAGAGAATCCAAACCAATCTAAATCCTGTGGGATTGAGAACCAGCTAAGTTAATAAATCTAAAATAATATATTTCACAGTCTGTGGTGCTAAAAGTGTCACAGCATGTTTTGTCTGAATCCTCGAGTGAAGGAGGAAATGGTGATAAAACAGTTGGCCGCTCTGAAGATCCCTGCCAGATTTGTGAGGGACGGTGTAGGGTGTTTCTCTTACAAAAAGTACAACTACAGCCATAAAATATTTATATTCAAGGCAAAATGCATGGTTTAATTTAATTTAGTGTGGCATGGAATAGTGCCACTTCACAAGCAGGGACTCAAAAACAGTGGAGAACAGGGATAGGACCCAAATGCAGATGAAGGTGACAAAGCAGGTGCAGTTCAATGATTTATTTCAAATGTGGAGCTGTATAAATGCTTAGGGACAAGCAGGAATACAGGTAGGCAGACAGGCAGATTAGCAGACAGGTAGGCAAGCAA
>NW_023340246.1:4635267-4639991 GCF_004916995.1 Morone saxatilis
AGCAAACAGAGGATTGTGGCTGGAGAGGAGGGACAGAGAAGGTGTGACAGGCAGAGCTCTAAGATGGTAATGGTGGTAGGTTGGTCAGTCAGTCAACACTTTGCTCCAGAACTATCTCAACACTTGTGTGAGGGATTGCCACGAGGCAGCAATGTGCAGTAATCATGGTTCAGATATACTAATGACTTTGGTGATCCTCTGACCTTTCCTCTTGCACCATGAGTTTGACAATTCTGACTGCCACAAGTAAAATAACATAGATTTGCCCAACTGAAGGTAATGCTTTTCAGGAAAGGCATTTAATAGCAAAATAATTCATGTGAAAATAAAGTCTCACATAAAGCCACTGCAGTGCAACTGTGCTTTTTCGGCTTGTAAAATAAAAGACCATCTATGCAAACAAATAAATAATCGCTCCAGGATTTATATTGGCTTTGAGAACTTTCACAACCCTCTTATCTCTTGAGTGAGCAGAATGTTCAAATAATCATGTCTTGTGTATTAAGAGATTAACTCTCAGCACTGTTTTGCAAATGTCTCTAGTGGCCTAACTGACAGACGCTGTTATTTCTGCAGACATCCTTAAATATTAGACAATGAGCCATAAGCATCAAGACTTGTTGTAGCTGTTAAACCAGCTGTTTTGCTTTGCTGTCCAAAATGTTCAAGACTAATATATAACCTCTGAATGACACACTGTAAGGTTCTCTTTCCAAACAAGACACAATTAAATGAGCTCTGATCGATTTGACCCCTTTAATGATACACACTTTATTCTGAAGTGTATAATAGCAAACACCCGGGAAGCTGGCATTGCTGATAAAAGAGCTCACCAGTGGGTGGCACTTTTATAGTTGATTTAAGTGTTTAAATAGATGAGTCAGTCATGAACACACTCTTATTGGTGGTTTGGGGTTTGTTTTTAGACCCCTAGCTGTAGCACCAAAGGAGAAATACTGGAAGTGACATTTAACAAAAAAATCTATACAGTGATGACTCAGTTCTGCTGGGCTGGAGAAGTAGTTTGTGTGTGTGATATGTACATTCATCTGCTTCCAACAGCTGAATTTGCTGTGATTAGTTTTACAGCATAAAACATAGTCATTTTGGTGGTTTTTTGATGCCATTTTTGATGATCCAGATGATTCTGCTGCAGTGCAGTAAAGCCAAACTAATAGGGCCTCGCTACTACAGGCAATATTTTACTCAGTCACTCTGACCGAACCTCCTGCTGTTGTGTTTATTGAGTTTATTTATTTTGTCTTCCTTCTAATCTCCCTGCTGATCAGTCTTCCTGTCAGTTTGCTCATAAGTTATTGAAAGCACATTATAAACCCATTACTGGAGCATTATTTTAATTGTAATAAGAACAAGATATGATATGAAAATAATACCTGCGAGGGCATTAGTTATTATGATTACAGGCACAACTGTGAGGCTGTCAGCAGCCCACAGTAAAAAAGCACAGCGTCTCTGTGTGTCCTCATACGTTTCAGCCATGTTTCGTAACCATGTGGAAACAGCCAGGAGCTGCAGCTGTGCGCTCCACCCCCAACTTTCCTGCCAGTCTTTATCGCTTCGTTTGCCAGAGTACTCTTTTTCAAAATGTCACGGTCTCGTTTCCAGAGCATCCAATGAGGCAAGAATAGACAAAAAAACAGACACAGCTCATTAGGATGGAAGATGGTACAAAATACCCAGAATGTGACAACACCTTTACCATCTTCATTGTTTTCCACTATTAGATAGCACTTTACCTTTTCATCATTTGAGGTAATAATCCACAACATACAACACATAAACAAAGCTGCATTGGGTACAATGGTGGCTCAGTCTACTAAGGTCTTTATTAGGAGTGGGGCTCATCAGGATAGACAGCTGGTGCTGTTAATTCTCCACTCTGCCATTAAACCACTTTTAAGGGATTTTACAGTGTCCTCATTGTTCCACACAGATCTGATGTTCTTGTCTGAGCCATTTTTAGCTCCTTCAGTGGAGCGGAAGCTTGACTGACATTTAACTTAAATGTGACTGAAATGGTTTAAGTCACATGCTTCATGTGCATCATGATCTTTCTCTCAACAAACAGATGGATGGCAAAGCACTTATTGTGTACCTTGTTTTCTCCTGGTCTTTTGCTTGTTCAGATAAAATCATTGTGGCTATTGTTTGTTTCATGGGTATCTTAGTACTTATAATGAACTGCTGTGCCACTCTGATGAAAAAGATAATTGGAAAAAAAGCTTTGAACATGGAGACATGGAGGGTTTGTAGCCCGCCTTCTACTAACAGTGATAACAGTCAGTGATGGTTACCTTTAATTATGAAGGCTAGTCTTTCCACAACCATATCTCAATAGTATTTTAAAAATACTTCCATAACCACTTATTCAGCCCACACATCACATGTTACTGCCAGGTGTAAGTGTTTTTGGTTGTCATCCTCCACTCTCTCTTTCTCAATCTTTCTCTCCACCGTGAATCATAAAACTGAAACAAAAATGCCAAAACACATCTTCAAAACTAAATTTCCATTTTCATACTGTGTCCCTGATTGATATTACACAATCATGATTCATCTTTCTGTATTCTGAGTTCATTAAAGCTTGAACATTTGCTATTCCAAGCATAAAGTTTCATAATCTTCCACAGTACAAGCAATGACATGTTTTCTGTCTGGAGTAACTGCAGTTTGCCCAGAGAAAAACAAAGAAAACCGAGTTGAATTGACTGTGAGTATGCACCTTCTGTGGTCTAAACTAAGAGGATGACAGGTCGTGATCTGTTGTAATACAATCCTAATTAATGGGGGAATTATGTAATGTAATTATGTTATTATGCAAGAGTTATTGGTTGCTGACAGGCAGTTAAATAAATAAAGAAAAATGTACCCTAGTTTAGGGTTTGGTGTGACTCTCAAATTTGGCAGTACCAATCAAGTTTAGTTGGGTTGGGTCTTAGACCAGGGTACAGGCCAGCTGGATTCTGGTCTTTGTTTTAGACCTGTGTTTAATCTGTAGTCATCTTTCTTGAAAAAATGCATTCTAAAACAACAAAGCTCCATGCAACGGCGAAGATATATCCCTCTGCCGTGGCTCAGCAAGGAAGCTCAGTCAGGGAGAGTCTTGTTAAAAGGGCTGACTGGAAGATGCTCACTTGATGGCACTTGACCAATCATAGCCTGTCGTCTTTTACAGCTTCCATGGCGTACATATACTTCCCTGTTCCACCCGACAGCTCCAGCATAATTCCCTTTTTGCTTTGCTATGTTTACAGTTCAGTGCTGAAGAGTGCTTAATGCTCCTACGGGTTAATGGTACAGAGCAAAAAAATACCTGCTCCGACCTCATGAGCTCCCGGATGCTGGTTCTTCCACTATGACACACTAAAAGGGATGAAATGAGTCATTTTTGTATGCCAGCCTTATTTTCGTTTCCGATGCCCCATCTTTCGGGTTAGGCCATTATCAGACCAATACTGTGCAGTCGGGTCCTAGTTTGACCCCAGACTGCTGAGCCTCATATTAACTTCAGCTGAATTTTAGATCACAGTTACGCAAAGAGCAAGGAATGTGGATTTTGTCTGTTTATCTCTTAAAGTGAGTGACTAATAACTTTTTCAACATAAATACTGTATCTCATGTGACTATTGTATGAAGACGAACTTGGACTCAATATTCTGGAAGCTAGTTATGACATCAGTTTGAGTAAAAACTGAAGGATTTACTGGGGGACTTAGCAGCACTGAAGGAGGCTGTGTTGCCCTATTTTCTTTACACATTATTATGATACATTACAGCTGTCAAAAGTATGGACTTGGCATTTTTACACGTAGTAGTTTAGATTACTGAAAGCCAAATAAATCCCCTCTGCAGCCCCTAATAAAATATCTCTAGTCAAGGCACGTTAAAGACAAAATTAACTCTTTAAAATCCTGGGGCTTATTCACTGGCCAAAATGAAACAAAAAGCAGCATTTTTTCTTGCATTTTTTATGTCATGTCTGCAGCTTGCACCTTTTGAAGAGGTCCATTTTCTCTACAAACACTGTTTATGCATCATCCATCGGTTTTCTCCAAGATGCCCTTGTATGTAATTGGCAGGGTGCTCTGAGTTTTATTACTTGTAGGGCTGTAATGGGGGTGTGGGTGGACAGCGGTGGAGAGGTGCCTGCGAGGGCTGCTGATGTTAGCGAGGGGATGGAAATTACCTCGCATAACAGCAGCGATCACACCGAGATCTCCAGGAGATCATTAATATTCATTGAACACAACACATCACATACAAAACACAACAATGACTGGAGTGGTAAAAAAAAAAAATATCCCAATCATAAATTTACATGAACACAGGCGGTGGGAGTAGATCCACACCAGGGCTAAAGCTGCATTCGCAGTGAGGGCCAGGAGCAAGAGAGGACAACTGACTACATGTTACTCTTCATCACTCACATTTATATGTGAGTGAATCACTATTGGGATTTCAGTTCAACCCGCTCTGCTTGCCTGTCTTAAGGGTGAAGAAAGGTGGGGGAAAATTCAATAAGACAATACATTAGAGAAATACATCATGGCCCTGATATCATATTGAACAATTTATATGTGGAGATTATATCTGCTTGTTTCATCAATATGCCTGTCCTCTCACTCACAGTTCCTCTTTATCTCAGCCCCTGTGTTCACTAAAGGCTTTCCCCAATCTGTGTTACTGTCTGATCTTGTGGACTT
>NW_023340246.1:4640015-4660778 GCF_004916995.1 Morone saxatilis
CTTCTTTCTTTGGGTTGAAGTTATTTTGTCTCACTACAAGTGAACCTGCCCTGTTCAAGTATAATCATCAGAAGGCTTTCTTCATGCCTCATTTTAATTGTTTTATATGACATAGTCTCGACTGTATGCTCTATCTAAACCCTGCTATATTCCTGCTGTTATCATTTCTTCTGTACTTTAATTGAAATCCAAAGCCAGTGTGTCACGACCCCAACTCTCCCACCTCCAGCAATTGCAACATCTAATGACAAAGGCTGTCCCATTGTACCTGAGAATCTCCTGCTTCAGCAAGTGTCAAGTAATTTCACCTCACTAATCTCCGGAGTCATTTCACATGCAGATGTGATTGCTAGTACTTCGCTTTCATTACAGCCTGTACTTAGATCAGCAAAACTCCTCAGTCTGTGCAGCCTCGCATTAGCATTTTGGCCACAGAAAATAGATTAAGAATCACTGCCTGGTAATGACATTAAAGGTGTTTATAGGCCTTAAATACTGTAATTTAATTGAAAAGTTTCATTTGACTCTATCTACCATTGAGCTTTTAGTAATTTTTCATAACCTTCTTTAAGCAGTACAGCAAAAATACCTTCTTTATGGCACACCTAGTGCAGTGGTTGCCAGACTTTTTCAAACCACTGCACACCTTTAAAACGACTTTCCTCCCCAGGATTGAGAGTGTTTTTCATTTGCCTCTCTTTGAAGCACTGAAGGATTCAACACCTTTGCTGGCTAAAGATGGTGTTTAGTCTCCAAATGTCTCTTGAAATTCTTTGGCACTCTTGCTGCATCTGACTGTTTTTTCTGACTACTATACAGCTGGAAAATTGCAAATGACAATTGGCAACGATGAGCTTTTCGTCACAGTCTTAGGTGTGGCATTACTGCATATTTAACAAGGTTTTTAATATGATTTAAATGTGATTTAGATGTTTATTCTTCGGTTTTTATACACTTGAAAATGTAGTGAATATAAATTTGATAAACATATCATAAACATAAAATAATGTTCACAAAAAAAAAAAGGAAATAAATCTGTTTTGCATACTCACTTTGTCAGTGAATAACTGTGACACAGTATTTGTTGCTATTCCCTCAGTGCAGAGTATGAGCTTGGCTTCTCCGCTCCCGTCAGTTCATACTGCAGTAACTCAGCTTAACTGAGCTGGGTGCGGCTGAACTGTATTGGTAGCCTGAGAGATTCTTCACTTCAAAGTCCTATCCGCTTAGTTCAGCTCTCCAGCACCTGGTATACAGCAGAGCCTGGCTGCCTTATCGGAGAGAGGAGACTTTCTTCACTGTGTGTTTGTCTGTGATCTCATATCATAAAATATCCAGACCACAGCTTGCCTTCATTCCCTGCGGTCAGAGGATACCAGTCCTACTGTATAACATTGTATTGTGTGTTTTATTCTATTTCATACTACTCCTGGTATTGATTATTCATATGTTGATAGTTCCAAATTTGCTGTTTAATGTTTGTGCCCTCATTTTACTTGGAAGCAATGAAACTCCTTTCTTTATTCCAGAAAATGTGACTTAATTAAGATACATTGTTTTCATCTATCATCCGTTTAACACTATTTATGTTTTTTTCCCCTAGTTTGTGTTAGCTGTCAGGGGGCCAAATCTAAAATTTCTCCTTTTATAGTGAAAATGGGCTACAGATCTTTTTCATACTGAATTGTTATTGGACTCTTAACGTGATTTCCCTCAAGAAGAAAAGGCCCCAGCTGACTGTTATGTAGTAATATTCAGTGAAGCGGCTCAGAATATAAATGACTGGTGAATCCATGTCTAGGTATTAAGCTAAGCCTGTTCAACACCCCTTGAGAGGAGGACATGAGAATAGGCTAAAATAGTGAACTCAAGTCTATTAGATATTGTAGTCATGCAGCTATGGCAAAGAGAAGACAACAGGCATCACAGTGCCAACCAGGCAGCATGGAGTCAGACGCAGGCATGAAAGGTATTAGTGATGTCTTCATTCACAACAAACTATTTTCAAACTCTTAGTGATACATAGCTATGCAGATAGTTTTGGCTTTATTTTTTATTTTTTGCTTTCAAATGATAAAAATTCCATTTAAAAATTCAACAGCAATGTATTGTTCCAGTCTCTGTAATCCATGTTGCACTACGACCTGATTAACCCCACTATGTTATTGACCCCGTTTGTGGTGATTTAGTTGTACCCAAATGTATTTATTTATTTATCACCTCATATATTTTACCACAGAACCTGCCTGTGTTCCCACCAAAAGCAAAGCAAATATTCACAAAGATCATTTGTGAATATTTGCCCTTTAATCTGGTTTACAATGGTAGAATGAGCCTAAAATGAACTGATTTTGCTGTGATTTCATGTCAATAAATGTATCTAAAGAATGGCAAAATAACGACATCATGATGGCAATTTGTAAAAAGTCTGAGTTCATACTTTGTCGGGTCTGTGGCCAAGATGACGAGCAAACAGCTTTTAAAATCCTTGTTTTCTGAACACAGTTCTGATCGATCAGGCCTATGCTAACTTAGTTCATAGTAAAGTAAAACCGACATGAATCAAGTTACCGACACATATTTTCAGCACTGACCAGGCAGTCCACTTTCCTCTTTTACTTTTCTCCAATAATCTTCTTTCTGTCTGGCCTCTGTATAAATATGAAGTAGCATCATAGAGCTCTGGGTGCACACAGATGGCTACAAGTGGTGGTGGCACCTCTGTGGCAGCAGACTGAAAAGAGAGGTTGAGAAGAGAGAGTGAAGATAAATCCACTTTTTAATCCCAAAAGATTAAAATTAAACCCCCGAGCTTTCCTCTTGCTAGTAAACATCTCCAGATCTGAGCAGAATCAGGCTGTTTATTCCTCCAGAAGCTCCAGCTGTCTTCTGCAGAGCTACCCAGACTCAAGGTGCTGTCTGTGGGCACATTTTTCGGTCAAAGTTCAAATCAAGTTCAATTGCGAATGTGGCAAATTTTGCGTTTTCACGCTGTTTGCGTTGCCCAATTCGCATCATTCACGCTGCCAGGTACACATTTGCATTTATTCGCATCTTTGTAGTTGTTGTGTGTAACCTTCTCGTGTAAATAATTTTATTCGCCTTTTGTGGGAGCACACCATAACACCTGCATTCATTTGGCCTCTTTGGGGCAGTGTAACAATCCGTAAATGCATTCATACATCCAGCAGACCCAGAGCAACATTAGCATTCACTTGAAGTCATGTTTCTGGACACCGGATGAATATAAGTGCAATATTCAATCTCCGTTTTTGGTCCCCACCAACTCCTGAGGGAAATATCTGGCTCCACATATAAATTCACGTTCACCAGCTAGTTGCTAACTTTGTCTGCTAGATTTTTAGAGTTTTCACACAGTAAACAGCTGCCTGCGTCAGAGAGGTTGTTGAGAGTCGCGAGACTAAACCAACACAGTAAAGTTGCGGACTGTAAAACCATAACAATGAGCTGACATGCTAACACATGTTAAAATGTCAGAGGGGAACTGCAGAGTAGAAATGAGTCAGTACACCATTATCTGTATCTGTTCAACCAACTAAATCTGTACCGGGGGTTAAACTGTACATGGATGGGACTGAGCTGTCGTTGTTCATTTAAGCCTGAAATTGATATGAGTTGATCAGAAGTTTCTATTTTCATTTTTTGTTTATTAGAAAACACATATAGACAGATTTCACTATGATGATACTTGTACATTATCTGTACCAGATACTTGCTTCTCCCTCTTTTAAACAGGCCTTCTGTTTCTATTCCCCTAAACTGTGAAACTGCCTCTGGATAAAGAACGGCGAGCTTTGTCAGTATTTTTCTAATCTGGCTTTTACTTTGGAGTAAGGCAATAGCCTTCGTTTTTAGGTTTTGATCATTGGTGTTTACATTATTAGCCTTGCAAAATTTTATTTTTTGTTGTTCATTTCGGTTTTTATGTGCAGCACTGGGGGCTGCATGTTTGTATGAAAGATGCTGTATGAATAAAGTTGAGTTGAGTACTCACTCAACCCCACTGCAGAGTATGGTGATAATTCTAAGAGGGGACTGTCACTGTGAGTGACTCCTTTAACGTTGTAATTTAATACATTGTTTAATACATTGTTAATATAAAAATATTTCTGATATCAGTAAGTATATTCTTAATAAACATATGAAACACATACAAACAGATATATTGCGACTGTTTGCTTATGGCTCACAGTGAGGTTTGTGGATTGGTACCAGGACATTGATATAGAAATATTTGCTAATTAGTACATTAATTTATGCAATTGAAGGCATCATCAGCACAACTGATTATGTTTAATATATCATAGTGATTATGAGGAACATTAGGCAGCTCCAGTTCTTCTTGTTAATAAACATGACATGGCTCCAATAAACAGTTATTTCAGAAACATGTAATGGCTTGTAAACTGTCAGATTTAAAGATCAGCAATTTCAAGCTAAAAATATCTCACCATCAGCCTTTGATATTCATACTGTTTGAACTCTTTAAGGAGCTGATCCCAGCTCAGATCAAACGCTCATGTGAGGTTTAGTTATCAGAATCCAACACAGTGTTTGTACGTTTGACATCCTGTAGCGTCGCCGGTATTTCCAACAACATCATTACTAATCATTAAAAGCTCATCAGGCGAGGATGTGAGCTTGTAACTAAAAGGAAATGCATGAGCGCTGCAGATGAGTTCGTTCCTAATGAAGTTTGTCGTAAAGTATGCATGCATTAGCCATTGATGGAAATGGCACCGGGGCCCTTGCTGGAGGGCCTGAATGACTAATTGATTTTTCACACAGATTCCTCCTATGCTATTGATTACCATTAGGGCCCTTTCAATTTAATGGTCCCAGGAGATATGAGTAATATGAGGTCAGTGCTGTTTGCAATCCAAGCTCACATTTTATCCAGATTAGTAATATTCCCAGAAACTCACATTAGATCTGATTTGCTCACCGTACATGTCCGGAGAAATGACTTCTACCAGGTATTAGACTCTTGTAATGTGAACGTCCCTAGATTAAACCCAAATAACGACGACGTCTGAGTTGAAAATTGTAGAAATGTAATTTCTGTTCAGTTAAATTCTGTCAACTTCTTTTATTGATCTTGGCTGTAACTGAGGGAAGATGCTAGGCCGAGCAGGCTAGTAGTCTGCCACCCACGACAGAACCCACCGATTCACAGCACGATCTGATGAAACAGTGGCCAGGGCAAACTCAACTGTTGCCAAAAGCTGTGAACATGGACCAGAGGGATTTTATGCTTTGAGAGGAAAACAGAAGGCAAGGAAGAAGTTTGCCTACTCGGCTGTCATGAATCTTCACTAGCAGTGTGAACGCTGGCTGACTCATAATATGCTTTGGGGCCATCCTGTCTCTGCAATGAAATCTGTACATTCATACTAGAATGGGTGTCTGTAGGTCTGTGTGTGCACAAATGTGTGTATGTGAGGGTATTTGCTGAAAAAAGAAAGCTTCTTTTCTCATTTAAATGTTTTTCTTTTATTTTTAACTGTGGTTTGCTCCACTAAACACAGGAAATCTTATATGGGATTATTAAGTTACAGCGCTGTTCCCAATACAATGAGGTACAGCATCTCTGAATATCTGGAAGATATGTTCATCTCATGTTGTAAACAAAACTAAAGTTAAAAATAGGGTCCAGTTCAAGGCAACTTTAGGCATTTTTGTGTATTTGATGATTATGATCTCTAACTGTAATGTTTTTATAACTGATAGGAAGGACAATCCAATAAAATACAATGTTTATGAAACTGGAATTTCCCTACAAATGATAAGGCTGTTAATACTCTGTCAACAGATCCCATGAAAAAGACCAAAAACTATTTAAAACACATTAGTAAGAACACTGTTGCACTGGGTCGTGTTCCTTCATTACCATGAACAAAAGCACTGTAGTTTATTTTGAGTCAATCCCCCATAGACCATCCTGCTGCTGTAAATACTACAGCATCAAATGTGTATGAATCTGCAGCTGAAAATAACCCATGCACCGTCTACTCTTGAGTAAACTACAATGCCCAGCTGTTTTTTAGGATATTTTTAATTACTTAATGTAAGAGTGTATATATGTGACCCCTATATGCCTTTAGTAGGAACTAATATCAACATTCTTGTTTGGTAATGGGTTGCTCATCCAGAGGCACACTTATGGATGAGAAACCCTATCAGCAGACCAGAATGCTAATATTAGATGGTTCTGCAAAACCCTGGATTATGTTTGGTGATGGTATTTTTTAATGTCCATTGCCATTTTATGCATTTATCACAGTGAGAGTAGAGAGTTGACAGGAAACAAGAAGGATGGGAATGACATGCAAAAGGTCTCTGGATGGACAAGAAGCTTTGCAGTTTTAAGTCGGCGCTTAACCCCCCAGCCACCAGGGTGCCCTACAAATAGCAAATCTTAACAATACAAAGATAAGCATATGTGGCTGCAGCCGTCCAAGCCCCAGTTTAGCTAAGAACTTTCAATGGCAAATTCTAATTCAACTAGGCAATAAGGGCCAGTTGATTACCACAAATTCAATAAGAATGCATTCAGTGATGAATGACAAGCAGAGACAAGGACTTCCCCCTAGAGTATAAAGTTTATTTAAATATCTAGACAATCAAATTAACAATACTATTTAAAATGAGCAATAAGTTATTATAAATTGAAATACCATAAGAGTTAAAATACTACAGCTCCAATACACACAATTCAAATATCATACTGGGTCGTTGCTAGGGTGAGGGGGAAAGAAAAGGGTTATGAAACTGTGAACACAACTGTATTAACTACCACACACACACACACACATAGGTGGAACCTATCACCACTGAGCTCCAGGTCCTAGGATGGGGGAAGATACAAAAAATAAGATAATGTGATAATCACCACAAAAATCCTAACCACACAACATAGAAGTACTATACTGAAATTTAATAACAAATAAACAGAGATAGATGAAACTAAACAAATATAAGAAAATGAACTATCCTAACAAAGCAGCAGTGGCAACCAATGTACAATTGAACAAACAAATTTCACACACCCAACAATATTGCAAACAACCTGAGGCATCTACTTATTATGTCTAGTGCACTGCACACAGTACCTCCCAATAGGTTCAACACCAGGTTGCAGCACAGGGCTTCACTTTGGAGCGAGACCTGGGTACCACACTACAAAACAGAAACCACACTGAATGTTGCAATCACTATTACCACATGCCTAGCAATCAATGTGGGGGCCTACCGGGATGCCTTCAGCACAAACCCATCAGATCGCATACAGACCAGTTACGGTACTAAAGGGACGAGGCAGGGAAAGATCCGGATTACTGCTTGTATATTACATCAAACAAATTGAAAGTGCAGAAGTTGGAGGCATTACAGCTGTGAAGCGACGGTGGCTCGAGAGGGATATCAAATCTCAGGAGGGACCTTTGCACTGCTGGCTACACATATGCACATGTCCTCCAGCTTTAATGAGTTAAGATTCAGTATTGCTTTATGAGCTACTGTCTCAAGTGACATTGTGTGAAAACAGAATGGCTGTTGCATCAATTATAACTGAGTGAAATACTGTAAATGAAAATTGTGCATGGCCCAGAGGTTGAGGGGACATGTGGGAAAAGTTAGTAATTAGTTTTACAGAAAAGTAATGAGCTATGGACACTGAAAAAATTAAATATGGCCACACTGGGAGCTTCGCTGACAGGCTGCAGGTCAGGAGGTGTAGTGGATTGTGCTGTCTCACTCTTACTTTTTCCTCTTGAGAGAAGTGAGAAAAGATGCCTTTAGAAAGAACAAACATGCCTGGAGATGAGAAGAAGTATCATTATTTACACTGGCTAAATCACTCCCTCTCTCCTCCCACACAGGTGTTGTCCAGTTCATGGTGAGTCATCAAAATATCAAACGGACGCAGGCAGGAGAGAAACGTGTGTGACAGACAGAAAATGCAAAGCCACGCCATCCACCAATGCGTCATCAATAGGATGGAGCTGTAAATGTTATGTTGGAAAGGTTGTTTCATCCATAACATGCAGAACTTCACCAAAGTGCATCATATTCAAAACAGCAGGTTGTCTCAGATTGATTATATGGTACATCTTTCACTCTGATTTGCTATTCTGTATCCCTGACTGATACCCAACAACTTCTAGGAAAAGCCAGTTTATAAAAGCCAGCAGTACGGCTGTTGACACCTTCCTGACACCTATGAGATAGTTCATCTTTCCTCTGTTGCACAAAAAGTGACACGTTTACAGAAACAAATACGACCACATTAATTGGAGTTTATGAGAGATGTGATATTCTTCACTGAGTGCCTGATGTCAGAGTAAACTGGAGTGCAAAAAATAAAAAATATAAAGGAATGTTTGCTTATCAGCAAGAGTTTACAGCCACAGCAGCAGCTCTGTGACACTGTACTTACCAAAAGACAATGTTAGCGTGCTGATGTTGAGCAGGTAAAATTTACTATGGTCACCGTATTATAATTTAACGCATTATCCTGCTAACATTCTCTAATTAAAGATTATTATATCATATTGTCTTATTAGTACCAGACAAGAAGGACAGCTGAGGCTCATTGGAATGTCATTAGTTGTTATTCTACCACAATAAATGATTGGATTAATTGACCTGATGGTGGCGCTGGATGAACAGTCATTTGTCATCCTCTGGGGAACAGGAAAGTCCGTACAAACAACCCTGTCTCCAAAAAAAATATGTTTATATTGTACTAATTTGTTTCCCCAATTACACTCTTAGTCCCATCTGTAGTTAAGGCAACAAAAGCACTTTGGTTAAGTTCAAGGAAAGATTGTGGTTTCAGTTAAATGACTATTTTGAGTATATGGTGTTTCAGACTTCCAGTCCACAGGAATACAGGGTGCCTTAACATGATATGCGGGTATTTGTGTGGGAGTGAAGCAATTTTTTGTCATCCTCTCAGAATATGTTATAAGCTGGTAATGTTTGAAATCAAGAAGTGTTTTACTTTACTCACTGTGGTAATTGTGTTGTGTTATGCTATGTGTGTATTATTATTACAAACAAAAATCTACCAACTCATTTGTAATTTTACCACAACAGCAGCAGAAATATGAAATGTCCTAGAGGTGATAAAAATGCAAAACACTAACACTAACTATCCACCAAACAGCAGCAGCAAGTCTTGACAAAGTCTTCAGGCTGCAGGAATAATGTCCACAAGGACAGTCTCTGGTACATGAAAGAATCTGGCTCCTAAGCCTTCAATATTCTTTGCAGGTCAGAATGTGCAGAAAGTGTCAAGGACAGCCACTGTGTATAAGACCTGGCAGCAGACTCCAGTAGAGACAAGTAGGGTACACTGTATAACAGTTTCAGTAGCGAGCGCATACATCTATCCCCAAGGTGAAAAGATTGTATGCTTCCTTTGTAGGTGTCCAACTTTAGAGTGCATTCATATAACTATTTCCTGGAGACGGTACGTACCAGTGAAGGATGAATGTACTTGCAAAAATATCAGTAGAAAATAATAATTTGTTCATTTTTGGCCAGCACTAGTCATATTTTGCTTTGGAATTGAATTTAATACCTATCACACATCTGTGTCCTGATCAAACTATTCAGATTTAGGATGATTTCTCCCTTTACAAAATCCACAATTCTACTCTACCAGCTTTCACAAACATACTTTTGCACTGAGCATACAATGAAACAGCTAAGCATGCCAGTGGGCTGAAGTATGTACTGTGTACTCACAACACTGGTACATCGAGTCCAGTCCATGACTTCAGTCTAATTAGCCGCCATCCGTGTTTACGAGCACTCTTCAGTGTATACCTCCTCAAAAAGCAGCCATAAGCACAAAAGCTCACACAGATCACAAATACAGTCGGTGCAAGTTTATAAATTGTTTGTGGCTCTACTGTGCCTCTCTAACAACTGTCAGCCATCCAAGATGAATGGCTGCCTTCCCCAGATGGGGTGTGGGATCCATGGCAACAGCTCTACCACTAAAAAGCCATTGTGTTTTTGGGTATGATTGACTGGTTTTGGCTTCGTCTTCCTGCCATTACACTGCAATTAGGCTTTAACAAAACATAACAAAATATGTCCTATCCAGCTGTACTGCTGCCAGTGGGCCAGTCATTTTTCTTAAACTTGGATTATTATGTGCTTAAATTGAACGCAGCTGCAAAATAAACCACTGTGAATAAATTGTTTTTCATCATTGCATCTGCAAAACAACTTGTTACTACATAAGTTCTCAATAGAAGGAAATGCTTTTACTCTTTAAGTTGACTCCATACTAAAACTATTTATAATTTGATTGTTATAAGATGCTTAAGTGAAGAATGTCCCTCAAGTAGCACAAGCAAAAACTGCTTCTCTTATGGACTAAAGTGTAAAACCGGAAGTGATAACAAAAAAGATGTATGTTAATGCTGATTACACTGAGTTGATTATTCAAGGTGTACAGCACAAATGAGTTAAGTTCATTTAATTTTAAACATAAAAAATTGTAAAAACATGACAAGAAAAACCAAGGAAGAGGTAAATATTGCATGTTTGAAAGGAAACTTTTAAAGATAGGGGGGAACAGCCAACCTGTCTGTTTCCAAAATCCAGTAATTAATATTGTGTCACACTTTTTTAATCCATACACACACAGTAAATGTAAAATTGACAATGTATGGGAAGTTCCGTATGTGTAACTATCTTGAGGAAGCTTGCAGTAACAAAACTCCAGGAAGTCACTGCTCCAGGCTATTGCTCGCTTTTTAAAACCCCTAACTCCCCATAAAACCATCCTTTTTTTTTTTTTTTTTTTACATTCCAGTGTCTGTACAGATTAAGCAAATGAGATAAAACATGTAATTAG
This sequence comes from Morone saxatilis, assembly GCF_004916995.1. Taxonomy (NCBI): domain Eukaryota; kingdom Metazoa; phylum Chordata; class Actinopteri; family Moronidae; genus Morone; species Morone saxatilis. Next base: position 4,650,913 of record NW_023340246.1, read on the forward strand.
TCAGCTTTAGAGGTGCTAGTAGACGTACATTTTGTTTGGATGGAGCCAGGCTACCTTCCCTCTTCTTCCAGTCTTTTAGCTAAACTAAGCTAATCTGCTTCTGGCTCCGGCTCTGAACTTAATTCACGGATATAAAATGGATACTACCTTATTATCCAATCTCCAATTTTTGGCAAGAATGCAAATCAGCATATTTCTCAAAATGCTGAACTATTCTTGTAGTTTCATCAACGTGTACATCTTTTTGGGACTGTCCTGCCATTATTTTTATTAGTTGTTACATGTTTTAAATGACGTTAACTCATTTTTTTCTTCTTAGTCATAATACTAAACTCAAGCACTATGGCACATTGATGCCAGTGGCCAGGAGTGTAAACCCTATGAACTGTAAGTTTAAATCTTCTCACAGCTGCTACTACTGTGCAGGGCAGAGGAAGCCCATTATCTGAAGATTCCAGCTCAGCAACCTCTACTGGAATATGTTCAGTGTATCATGTCAGATAAATTGACCCTCCAAACAGACCTTTACTGCAGTGTTTTGATGTTATATTCTGGGTTTCAAGTACTGCTGAAGTGAATAAAGTGAATGTAATTTCATGCATGGCTCTGTGAGAAGTGTTCAGGCTCTGGCTTGTGAAATAAGTTTAAAACTTCTATTTGATAGAAATGTATGATGCAAGCAAGCAAATTGGCCATGAAATAAGTCACGTCAAATGATGATTGATTGATTGTTTGTATAGGAGCATAGAAATGACAAATGAGTGGCAGGGGCTTCATTCGTAGGGTTTATAAACACTTTGTGGGCATTTGTTTTAAGCTAGTCCCATATGGATGAAATTATCCATGCGATGTACAGATGAGTCAATCAGTTTGTTCTGGCAAGAAAAAAAATTATAGTTTATCCTTTTATAGCAGAAATAGGTAAAAAAGCTGATTCAAGTTTTACAGTCTAATTTACAGAACTCTAGCAAAAAATAGCAACAGAATCTCTCATCTCAGCAGAAAAACCCCTGAGAAAAGACAGATCAGATGTTTTATCCAACCATCAGCGCCTTTCCCGTCCAACAAGTGTCAAGTGGAGAGCTCATTTGCTCCAACTTCTGGCCAAAGATCAGAGCCTCGAGAATCGAGGCGATTGTGTTTCTTTAGGATGGGCTGAGAGCTGACTGACGATCTTTTGCAGGCCCAGAGGGATTGATGGAGGAGAGTGAAGAAGGGAGAGGGAGCAGGAGGGGGACAGATCGATGGTTAGTCGACCCTAGCAAACAGATCAAGAGGTGACCTCTGAGTACAAGCCAAGAATACCTCTACAGAAAGAAAAAAGACAGAGCTAAGAGAGTGGAAGAAAGGTGAACACAAAAGGGTGGGGAGTAATGGAGAGGAGAAAAGAGATGACAAAGACCTTTAGACGCTACAATTACTCTCCACATTCCAAGAGTACTGGTTGATGTACAGGTGAAATACTTCTAATACTTTAGTCAAGATTTTTCATTTCTTTCTTTAACAATGTAACCTTATGGGAAAAGGTATTTTTGATCCACTGTGCATCACGTGATGGACGCCATTGCTGTAATTACACAGTTCAGCCACTTTGTCAAATATATCATGTGACACTACACCCGTCAGTGATGAGCAAAATGTTGATTGACACATGTCAGTTTACTGCTCACTACAGAGTAAACTAGTGAGTGTCTCTGTTTTAGATTCTCAGGCACTTTGCTCCTTTAAAGGTTAGCAAGGGAAGTCAAGGGATGGGGTTTGATAACATCTAATCAAAGTCAAATCCAGTATCGAATCTATTTATCCAATGAGCTCTATCCAATATTGATATGAGTAACTGGAAAATTCTTAAATTGAGTTGAGGTGATCAGATCAGAAGATCTTTGGTCACCTGGTAATACAGTGGTGTTACAGAGTAATGTGTTCTTTCACTTACAAACAACCTTTGGCTGAACACATACACCTGCACATTAAACCAGAGACAAACTGTTCATTCTAGCCCTTATGAGATCAACATTAATTAGCCACAACTGATACAAATTCTTTGTTACTGTACTTAAGTACTTTACTTGAATATTTGTTTTTCTGACATATTTTCTTTTACTCCCTTTTTTTTTTTATCTGTGTAACTTATTTTTATAATACCGGTGCTTTCTACTCCTGACACTGTCAAATGCATCTGTGGGGAATCGATTTCTTTCTTTTCTTTTTTTTTTCATTATTGTACCCCTTCCCAACATTGAGACCAGTGCATAGCACACACGACAGGCGTAACATGATGAAGACGCCGAAAACGACGTAACATCTCAAAACAGACGAGAGGGAGACTCGACAAACAGCTAATAAAAAAACACATTTTACCACATTTTTACGTTTTTTACACCAGTATCTGTGCTTCCATTTGGCAAAGAATGTGTGTATTTTTGCCACCTCTGAACAAATGACCAGTGCTCTGTTGCTTTTCCCATTAAGACACTCTCCCCAACAGTATTTCCCCTCTTGGATCCCCTGAACTTAAATGTCCCTGTATCATTTTCTCATTGTATGCTTCCAGCACTGCGCCCTCTCTCTCTCTCTGTCGTTCCATCTTACTCTTTAAGGTTTGGCTCACAGCTCCAGGAGCTTTGCAGAAGACAGAGGTTAACAGTACGCTGCCCTTTCTCTCCCTCCCTCACTAAATTATTTAACCAGCAACTGACAAGCTCATCAGTTAAATCAGGACGGGGACAAATCTGACATGACACCTTTCTTCATGTTCAGCTCCACCCGGAAAGAAAACCTCGGCCTGAGTGTGGGCTACGCGGGCTGCTAAAGGCAACACGTTTAAACTGTGTGACCAGGGCTCACGTCTCTCACTGTTTCTCCGTATTAACTGAGTGACAGTTGAAACAAGCACCTCTGGGCATGCTCCAGCCAATCCCTACCTCCGACGCCCCTGAGACTGTGCATTACCATGCTGCAGCAGCACAACTTCATTAAAGTTTCATAGTGTCTTGGAGCAAGCTTGACAGGAACTCTAAGCTGCCTGCCTGCGTTCCACCTCTGCCTGAAAGTAAAAGCGTTCCTTCCTCTGACTCACTCCTCTCTTCCTTACACTCTCTCCGTCTCATTCTCTTCATCCCTCCTTCCTCCCATCCCCTCTGGTTGAGCAGAGCACTTGTTAAATAACACGAAGGCCCCCTGAGATTTGCCTATAAGCCTGCTGTTGAGCAGATGGGCCAGAGGACTCACTTACTCACTTATAGCTGTCTCTTCTGCTTTTAAGTTGCCATTAAAGACTTAGGAGAGGAATGTAAGGAACACATGAAGCAGGCAGTTAGCTTAGACAGAGCACGCAACCCGTCTTTGCCTTTAGAAAATCACCTGAGGAGATGTATAAGATAAGTAGGGCTGTCCCCGACTAAAGCTTGTCCCAGTCAACTAGTCGTTAGTTAAACACAATACTCGACTATTCGTCCCATGTTTATATTAATTTAATTATTCAAATAAATCTATATCATCTACATTTTATCAGCTGCTGGGTAAATGCTAACGACAAATGCTGTAATGATTGCGAAGGTGTCAGAGCAACCAGCAAGGAGACTGAATGTTTAATCTATTTATTTCAACACAGTATAACATCACGCGCAAGTTGCACTTATCGATGCGATGGACGATGTATCACCTCTCTCTAAATGAATGACAATATGCAATTTTTAAAATGAGATTATTATTGACATGACTCATGCATGAGGGTGATTCATCACTAATTCACTTAAAGATTCTTGCTATCACCATTGCGTCCCACTCATGCAGTCTCTAATTGTGAATAAAAATAAGTGAATGTCACAGTATAGTTCGAACACTGAGCTACTTCTTTTTTCTTCTTCTTCTAAAGTCTAGTTTTGATTTTATTTCAGCAAACTAAAATGTTTTTTCATACCTGGTTTTAGTAACTATAATAACCTTGGTCTCTACATCCACTGTATCAGTACTGTGTTACAAGAACAAAGGTCGGTGTTACAAAAATCGGCTGACACTTTTGTCCTGGTGACAAGGCGCAGCTCTTGAACAGATTTTCACATTTATTTTTTTGTCTGCGACTATCCGACTAATGAGAAATGGGTCGACTAAGACTCTTCTCAGTGATGGTTTAGCTGACTATTATTTATTATTATTATTATTATTAGACTATTGGGGGGACAACCCTAAGGGGAAGCGCCACATTTTAGACATAGCCAGTCATCTGATGCTTTTATCTAGTGTGACTTTCCCTGAGTACAACATTAGCACCACTGCAGCTTTTTCTGGAGCTTCCCAGCAGTGGGTGTGTGTGCATCAAGTCAATCTGTCGATAGACTTGAAAGGATTCTTTGGTAAATGCAATCTGGAATCAATTGGACTTGCTTGTGGCTGAATTTGTAGCACAGGATTTATATAGCTGCTCACTCTCTGTGTGCTTTTGCAGCAAATGGGGTTTCGTTTCAGCCGCTGAATATCCTCTGAGTCAACAGCAGCTACTGGGAGAGTTTCAGGCAAAGCAGAAAGGCAATCTCACTCGGCAGTATTTCAGCAAACATTTTTTATGAGATCACAGTTATTGTTTGCTGTAATTCGGAACCAGGTGTCAATATTTCTCTCTACTGAAAGTGTTATTGTTCTACTTGCTGAGTGTCTCATGGCTTTTGAAGCTGCAGTAAGTCAAGGATCAAGAGATACATTTTTAAGTGCTGATGGATCCAACACAGTGTGAAGTTATTTTCCACTTGCTGTCGAAGCTTTAAGTCTTTAATTTATTTTATTTGATAGTTGGGTGATGTGTTGATTGTGTTCCTTTTCACAGCAGTATGCACTTTGTTGTATTCTGATAATAATGTTGTTGCTACTAGTAGCACTATACACTGATGTTTGTAGTAGTTGCTACATTTGTAACACAGGATATACAGTACAATGAGGGGACATTCATTCATTTGTGTCTGATATTGTGTGTCCCTCACGTGTCTATAGTCCTTCAGGGAAAATTACAGTTTAGCCCCACAGAGGGTAAAGAAACCATTCAATTCAAACAGTTTTGCTCAATAGCCCACTGTGACCATGGCTGTGATGGTGATGTGACAATATCAGTCATCATTTTTGGGCATTTCTAAAATAACTGTAATAACAGTGTAAGGGTTTCAAACAGATGGTTGCTGTTTTAAGTAGAACGCGTGCCTTTCCTTAAGGAGCACGTTACTGTTTTACACAGAATCAGATCAGAGATCAGTTTCCTCGCAATTAGAAAGTTATATAATGATTTCTGTGACTCTGGAGGAGACTGTATCTCAAGTATAAATCTAAAACAATTTTATAAATGAGGTTTATTTCATCAGGATTATCCTTGATTTTTCAAACTTTGGACGGGACTAGGTTACCTGGTTGTCCCTGCTCTGTCTTTATGTTAAACTAACTCCCTGCTAGTTGTAGCTTTATATTTAGTGTACACACAAGTGGTATCATTTTTGACCTCTAACTCTCAGCTGCAAGAAAATAATAACATTTTTCAAAATGTCGAACAGTTTCTTTCAAGTTAGGATAGTGTACCTTCTGCTCCTTCATCTTTCAATATTTGAATTTTCTTCTTCTAATTTTCTTCTTCTAAATTTGAATTTTCTTCTTCTAATTTTCTTTTTCTAAATTGCTGGAATACCTCTTGAAGTTGTTCTTATCAATTCCCTATTCCTTCTCAACATCTCCATATTAAACAAACATATTTTTCTACATCTACGATCACCTTTAAACTCCTCAAGGCTGATTGATTTTAATGTCAGTAACCCAGGAAAATGAGCACATTCTCCTGCTGTACTAAGTACATGATTTAGTTCTTTATCGTCTGACTTTTCTTTCCAAATGAAACATTAATATCAACACACCGGTGAAACTAGGTTGCTTATTGTAGCCACAGGAAGCAGATCAAAGTGCCAGTGCCTTCAAAGGAATGTCTTCTGGTACTGTAGGTCCCATACTCCTCTTGAAAGACTGTCCATACATTCAAGAATGTGATCACTACAAGGTAGTTGTATGTCATGCCTCGTTTACAGTGATCACCAGAGACGAAATGTGAAAACAATTATCCTTACTAGTGATTGCTCCGAGCCCACATTAACTGTAAACCACATCCCATCAAATCCATCCTGTAGAAATTAGGAGGCTCCCCTTGAAGGCCAAATAGTCCACAAACCACAGTGTGATCATTCGAGTACTCAGTGGGGAAATAAGCATCCAGCTCTGGGCTGCGGTTCAGCTCGGCCCAGTTTCCTCCCTGTGTCAACACATAGTTTGTTTTTGGCGAGAGAGGGTGAGAAAGAAAGAGATAGCATGGCAGATAACAAGTGAGAGATGGATAGAAAGTGAGACAAATAGAGAGACGGAGGGACTGTTAATTAGAGGGTGTGACGTCTCCCCTGGATGTTGTGGCGGGTGGTGAATATTCAACAACCAATGGGGCTAATTCTCAGACAGCAGCGGTGACAGAGAGAAGAAACCAGTGTCATCTCCCTCAGACGAGTGATGGCTGTGGGAGGGGAGGGGAGGAGGTGGAGATGGAAGGTGGTGTGGCACATGGCCTGTTACCATGGCAATGAGTCCCATGTCGACCTGCAGAAGATAAATTAAATTCCAGTTTTTCTTATGGTTTGATGTGAGGATTCCTCTCTCCTTCTCTCTCTCTCAGTGGCTCCTCTCAGTTGCTCAACTTTGTCATCTCGGACCTCTCACCCGCTCTGTGAGGCGGATTTATGCTGCCAAATAATAAGAACAACAACGCTTTGAAATCTGCTGTTTGCTGTATGCTGACAGTGAGATAACGCTTAGTCATAGTCGCTCATTTATATTCGTACTGCTGGAACTTATGCTCATAGACACAAAGTAGGATCCTGTGCTGCTGGAAGAAACTCGTTTTGCTGCTGTTAAAAACGTGTTCCATTTCTGTTGTATAATGCGCCTTGATGTGTCTGACAGGTTGGTGGCTGTGATTTATGGTGCTGAAAAATTGATGCTGATGTTCAGGAGATGAAAGTGGCGATGAAACAGAGGAGAGAGAAAAAGGTGTGTGTGTGGGGGGGGGCAGAAAGACAGACGATAACACCAAATTGTAGACAGATGGTTCCTTAGCCTTTAGTCTTGTCAGCTCATGACCACTTTTGTTGACAGGCCTACTGTATTTTAGGACATGTGCAGCAGAAAGACAGTTGAGCTGCTTTTTCATGACTATCATAACATTGATAGTCTGAATGTCCATACAATCTCTCAAGTCTATACTGGATACATTTTTCAATTAAAACACACAGTAATTATTTTGCTTATGGTTTTAGCCGTGTAGCCGTGTTTCCATCCAAATTTATGGCAAGTTTTAACCGTATTTTAAGTAAAATGGCAAGAGAACCAGACCAGTCGCTGGTTTACAGGTGGCACCAATTCTCCAAGTGGAAAACCAGAATAAGAAGGTGCAACAAGATGACGAAGATTCCATTCATCTTTTCTAATTTGATCCTAAAAATGCACATTAAAATACGTTCATGGAAACACACTACTAAAAACAGAGCTAAAGGAGAGTTAATACTAGAATTACATTTGTCGGATGACTAGAAATATGACTTCCCTGGCTCTAGGGGACGTCCGCATTTTCACACGTTTCGCAGCCACCGTCCACCGTAGTTTCTTTTTGCACTTGGAAGGGGAGGGTGAAGTGATGGAGTTGCAATCTGTAATTACGCCACTTGATGCCACTAAATCCTACACACTGGACCTTTAAAGACTAAAGTCAGGAAACTGAACTCTGCTGTGAGCAGTAGACCCGACAGATTACATTGAATATTGTAAAGGTGTTGGTTGCAGTCTGTTTCTGGGAGATGGACACTGATGCATACAATATAACTATTTTTAAGTATAGAGCAAATCCCCCTGGTCAGAGGTGGGTATACTCTGTATACCCGTGTATATGCACCACTACACCTCTGGGTGTTTCTGATCTCTGCTTTTCCTTCACCGTGTGGACTGCTTCCACAGCGAGCACTGAGCAGGAGGAGAGAAATATTGACTATCTCTTCACGGCACATGTAGGCGCAGCAGCCCCAGCTGACTGGGGTCAAGGAAAGAGCAACTGATTTCCCGTTCTCCTAACTGCTGAAAATGTCAACCTAGCTTGGGAGAGAGGACTGAGGGGCAGAATGCGAGTTTTTATTTGTCTGAGTCAGTGTCTGGTAGTCCTGCGTGACATGTTTACTGCATATTATATTATTTTATAAAACAGACATACTGTAGAATGGGTTAGAAATGAGGGAGCTGTGCTTATTAATTCAGAAAATAACATAATTTACATTTTTAAATCTGCTCTTTAGGCTGGCCTGTGGGTAAAGGAAACTGTTTATTTTTTCTTTAGCTTCTCTTTTAAATATGTCAGTGCTGTCTTTGGCTGAGAATTGTATTGGTTAATTAGTTTGTACATTTTGTGTTCACAATGTATCTGAAAGCTGTAGAGACGTGTGGTTGTACAATACCTCCGGAGGTGACTATCGTGGGTGGCAGATGTAAAGCTTGAACCTTTAAGGAAACAAAGGATAACCTTGATCCTTATTGCAGCTTAGGCCGTACTTTACCTCAGTGCAACAGTGCACTGATTTTAAATGGTGTCCTGGTCAATTCTATATGTCAATAATGGCTTTTTGAAAGCACTCTGATGTTAAACTCATTGTGTGTTTCTCTAACTCAGTTCTTTATATAAAAGAAAAAACATAATATATGAGATGACATAAAATGTATTTTCTGTCAAGTGTTTTTTTAAAATCAGTTACCGTCTACGAGTCCCTTATCAAAATACACAGATATGTTTTTATTTGACCATCCAATCTAGTTATTTATCGTGAGTGTTTGTTTTATTGCCTGACCACAGAGAGAGCCAACGAGAGAGGAAGCAAAGTGAAAATGAGAAACAAGGGAGAGGCTATGTCTCGCAATCACAAACACTTAATAGATTCCCGCGATTTGTTTTGCTGCATTGCAGCAGTGGTTCCCTCATGGCCGTCTCTTTGGAAAGGAGGGAGAGTTAAAAAAAAAAAAAGAGGAAAAAAGGAAACATGGCAGTGTAAATCTCAATTCAACTCCTCACATTAAAACACACATTGCTCTCTAAGCTGGACTGATCTGCTGGAGAAATGCAACTGTGAGATGACCGAGAGTTGTTGTTTCTCTACTACTATTGTCTCACTGGCTTTTTTTCTGCTCATCTATCAACTCTCACCCATCGTTTATCTTCCATATTTCCAATCCATAATACTTCATTTATATATTACCCTAATTCACCATAGTATTTCATCAGTGGCACTAATACCCCTATCTTCTCTGGCATTTCATTTCTCTGACCAGATCAAAGCTATTTATTATCCTCTGTGCCAACACAGACATCAATCCCAAAAACATCAATATTATTCCGTGGAAGGTGTTGCCTGCTCCCTGATGATTTAGACAGATTTACCAGTCCTCTATTTTTTTTCTGTGACAAATCAGCTAATCCCTGCAGAGATGTGAGAGACGGCTGATTGAGGAGGCATGATCCTGGGTCAGGGTATCGACCAAACCTCCTGCAGAGGTCAAACCTTTTCACACTTGTACAGTCCTTATGTGAGGACGCCCTGCAGGGGACCATGGGGACAGAAAAAAAGAGAGAAAAACAAAAGCACAAAAGTGAGGGGAACACAGTTGACTCTTTTTTGCATTTTCTTGCATTTAACTGAAACTGTTTTTATACCTTTTATTTGTCTTATCTTGTAGACACAGGTGGTGGACAGTATTTATTAAAGTAACATTTTGGGAAATATAGTGATTCGCTTGTTTTGCCAAAAATTAGATGAGAA
>NW_023340246.1:4660836-4661210 GCF_004916995.1 Morone saxatilis
CTTAGCTTAGCATAACGACTGGAAGTAAGGGGGATACAGCTAGCGTGGCTCTTTCCAAAACTTAAAACAAAGAGCATCTTTAAAGCTCGCTCATTCACTAATCAATAAACAACTTGGATGGCTGAGCTGTATTCACTGGTTAAAATCTGCATCTTCACCACTAGATGCCACTGAATCCTACATACTGGTCCTTTAATATTACTTGTGTTTGTTTTTTGGTCACCTCTGCTGAATCCTTTAATGGGCATTGCTTTGTACTATTAAATACTGCAGAGTTCAATATACAGTATGTACATCAAAAGATTAATTAATTTGATGCAAATACAGCTTTAGAAATAATGATCCAAATCGGAAACTGGAGCAAATGAAGGGCC
>NW_023340246.1:4661252-4678973 GCF_004916995.1 Morone saxatilis
TGAAAGTGCTTTGTTATTAACCAAGAGACAGACTGTCTCAGACTGTCCTGAGCCTCTTAGACCTTTGGGATTTTAGTGAAATAGCCTGGTTGTGTTGCAGAAAAGTGTTTCCCAGCAGGGATTCCAACTGGTTAAAGAGTCAGTCCCTCAAATAAAAGGCTGCATCAGTTTCTGCAGCAGCCAGAGATAACATTTGTTACAAATTCTAAAGTGCAAATGTTAAATTATCCACTCAGTGAATAGATTTATACCTTGTGACCACCGAAAAGATCTCAGCAGTAATAGATTTCCCAGACTGATGCGATAACACAGCGGCAATGTTCCTATTCTTACATGTAATCAGTCATTTCCACCTCTCCACTCCATCTCATCCGTCTCTGCTTGCCACCACCAATCACCTGACAGCTTATGGGAAGCACTTCAATATATATCCATCACTTCCCTGTGCTATCACATGTATAAAAAGCAGCCAGTAACAACTGCAGCTGTGTACAGAGCCGTTTTGTCATGAACGTTGTGGAACAGCACCCTGGAGATCAATGATGGAATCAGTGCCACACGGTGAATGGGGGGGGNNGGGGGGGGGGGGGTTGTGTGGAATGAGAATTAGTCTGAAGAATCAATGCACTATAAACAATTTCACTGACAACTCTGCTCCCCCTCTCTCTCTCGGAAATAAATACACCTAATTAAGCACCAGAGGGAATGCTGACTCCAAGACCCCCGGTGAGACAGATTTAAACAGAGCGACAGGCACTGTATACTGTAGCTCTGAACAAATCAAATATCACTGATCAGGATCAATATTGCCGGGCTGCTTTGTGAATGTCTCTTACTTGCACTGATGTTACAGACAGTCAGAACTTTTCTTTGACGTGACTTATGCAGCATGTGCTGTCAGGCTCAACCTTTACAGTTAATTACTGCCCTAATACCTATGTAAATAAAAAAAGGTTTAGATTTTCTTTTTATACACTTGATGTTTTTGTATACACTTTGAATACAGTGCCTTTTCTATTTTTCATAGTGACAGAAACATCCTGTTTCTAGCTGCACCTGGCTGTTTTTGCACCTTTTTCACAGTGTTCTGTCTTGTTGTAAGAGGAAAAGCACAGGTGTTGCTAATAACATTAATGATGGCACCTTTGTATTCAAGTGTCACGACAGTGTGAGCCATCATGCCCAATACCAGGACCCTGAATCTGGAGCACCTAAAAAGAATTCAATCACTAGTTTTATCACTCACACCTGTTCTTTTCTTGCTGCTTCATAACAACAGGCCTGTTGTTGTGGATTTTGGCTTTGCATGAACCCACCAAAGAAAACCATCTGATCACACATTTAATTGTCCTTTAATCTACTATTCAATCCACACTCTGCCTCATATTCCCATTAATTCAGTGTAAATTGCATGTTTAAACTGAAATCTTTTTATAAAGTCCACAGCCATGCTAGGGACTCTGTGAGGTTGTACAGTAGAGGGCTGCACAGGGATTGGGATCCCACGGGGCCCAATGCAAATCTCACGAGAGGAAGTGGTTTTTAGACTGCTATGGGCAGAAGCAGAGAGTCAAAACAACCCAAAAACTACAGGTCCTGGGATTTATCTTATGCCCATCAGAAGGATGGAAACAGAGTCAACAAATGAAGCTGAGAGGGTGGTTTTTATAAACCAACAGCAAAGCAAGCAGTGTCTGGCATTTGGAGACATTCTCAGTTGTTACTAACACAGTAAATAACATATTTCCACCTGCAGGACAGGAGAAGACACAGAATCCTCTATTGTGGCTCGGGCAGTGAATGGTCAGGATGCTTGCACGAGTGGGAGGAGTGAACTGTTAAGCTCAGTTGGTAGAGCTGGTGACCCGTATCGTGAGTGCTGCACGCGGGCCCAGGTCTCGAAGTCTGAACCTGTCGGCCTTTGCTGTGTGTCATCCCCACTCTCTCGTACCGCCCCACTTTCCTGTCTATCTCAGGCTGTCCCCGACTCCCTTATCCAACGTTCAGTCTTTTCTATCAAATAAAGGCATGAAAAAGGCCAAAAAAAGAAATCCACTGGGAGCGGGTGGAAAAACAGTCCAGTGCAGGGCTCTAGTGTAAGACACAGCGGTGCTATTCAGGCTTGGCATGCTAACATGCTCACAATGTTAATGCAGCCTCCACGTCATATGGGACTGATGGTAGAGACGGAAAGAGTCATCAAGAGTGTCACGACTTAGGAAACTCAGAAGTGGACCCAAATGCAGGTCAGTACAGGCAGCAGGATGACTTTGGTGATTTAATATAGATAGAGCCTACTTACAGGATGCAGCTCCAAAAAAAACCCATGGACAGAAAAACCAGGAACACAATAGCCAGAGACGAAACCAGTGAACTGATACAGAGAAACACAAAGATATGGAAGATATAGAAATACACAGGTGAGGGGAAGGATAACAGGTGAAAATAATCAGGGTAGGGCAGGTAATCAAAACTGGAAGGAAAACAAAGACGAAGTGAATTTAAGAAAACCCAAACCCATGACAAAGATGGTTGTATGAGTTAGTCATGTGAGGATTAGTATAACTTCTAGTCAATTAAATAATAGTGAAATTAGAATATTCACCATTTTTCTGGGGATGCTCTAGAACCCCCTCAAAGACTCCTGGGGTCTCCAGAAAAATGGTGACTATTTTAATATTCTTTTAATTAACAGCGTATTACTACCTTATTTACCTATTTATTTTTTCAATTTTGGGTACTTTTATATTGTACTTGTTTCTTGAATCCTATTACTATGTGTTGATGCAATGATATGTCCCAAAAAAGAGCACAAGAGTTTTAATTCAGACCAAATACTGTCATTTCTTATACACCACGGAGGCTGCAGCACACAGTTAAGTGCTGTGTTAGGGTCACAAACAAAAAGTCCCGTCATTCACCAGAAATGAGGAGTGTGCCTGGCATATTTATGAGAACAGTGCAAAGCCTTTTCAAAGAGTAGGCACTTGGAAAAAAATGCTTCACTGTGTTTGAGGAGAAAAATTCTAAATCTGATTAAATGCTCAAAGAAAACAACATGTCTTCTGTCTGTGCTTGCCCCGCTAAGCTTCTGCTCTGCAGCATTTCCTCACTGGTGAACCAAAGTCACAGAACTACAATAATGATTAATTGTCATTTGACTGGTGCAGTGAAATGGCAGCCATGAGATATTTGATAATACTGTCTTGGAAACGCTCATTGCCACGCCGCATGAGGTTCAGAGAGCTGGCATATCTGCTTGGAAAAAGCATCCGTTCTCTGTTCAATCCGGTCACAGTTGTGCTGAATGTTCCAGCTTTCCAAGGCAGTTTCCCCAGAAGAAGCAAAACTCATCCCATTTAAAACATTATCACATTTCTCTGGCAGTCAGTTCACACGCTGTTCTAAAACAGATTGGCTCTACAGGATGTGCCCTCACTGTTCATTTCATTTCATTTATTGTAAGCAACGTCTTTTTAAATATCGTTTGATACGTATTAGCAGCTCATTAAAGAAGTTGCTGTTTTTAAATAGGTTAACGGCCCAAAGTGCTGTTATCTAAGATGAGGAAACAAATTCCCCAGCTAGTCCTCTGCAGATTAATGCCCTCTCCCATCATGCCTGTGGGGTTAGCTGGGAGGCAGACAGCGATTAGTCACTGGGTGTGGTAAATTTATGACAGCCCCTCATTTTCATGTCAGCTCAGTGACTGTGCTTTAACACTAACACACACTTTGAATATCTTCTTGTTTAATCAGCCCAATGTGAAACTGTTATAAAATCTGCATTGAGTTTGCAGACCTTATCTGCCAGTCAAAGCCGCACAGTCCTTCTTGAATCCTCAAGAATTCGAATGTATAACAGCATGATTATTCTTACATTTTGCATATCTGAATAACAATGTACAGTATTTAGCTTCAAACCTGAACTCTGGAGACAGCTGGGATACAAAAGGCCAGTGTTCAGAGTGTGGGTGTATTAAAATGGTACTGCAGCATGTACGTAATGAAGTACCATAATGGAATTATGAGAGATTTTGGCACTTGTTAATTCAGGCCATTACTAAATGGCCCCACCTACGTTCTTTCAGCTGATAGGCCCTGGCCCTGATTCAGGCTCCACACACTCATCTGGACTTTGCCTCACAAAAATAACCATCCGCCTCATCGCTCAGCTGCAGATTTCACTGATGCCCACAACAGCATCTGATGTTAAGGACCCTAATGATGATTTAGTGTATGGCAGGAGCTGTCCCGTTCTGACCTACAAAGCCAAAACACTGGAACTGTAAGAAATGAGCCATAAATTAACTCCATCCATCCAAAACCACCTATATGACTTAATAGCAGTGACTATTTTAGTTGTACAGAAGGAAATCTAAAAACTAGTCATGACCTTTGACGTTTAAACCACTCAAGCAGTTAGTAGCCAGAGAAGCACTTTATAGGTTTTGGCAGATGTGTGGAGGTGAAAATACACTCTTGAATGACAATTGCTGCCAGCCACTTATTCTATTCTATTATTATCTATTTTTTATAAGCAAATTGCAGGTATTTAAATTTAAAGGAAAAAGTGAGTGTGAAAAAAAAAGTGAAAAAATAATGAAAATAATAAAAGATAATGAATGCAGATGCTTCCATACAGGACAAGAGGGCTCACTTACTGTTCTGAGCATGAAAGTTAGTGATATGTGGCCTTATATTCACCTTATACTGAAGTTATCATTATTACCACTTATTAATAGTGTTCAAGTCAAAATCCAATTTGTGATACCTAAACTCTGATGTTTTTCTCTCTGATAAATCCATTTTGGACAGAGGAGCCTGAAAACAAAACCACATATTAAATCAATTTAACACATAATGTGTTAGACAGCGCCACGTTTTCTGGATGTCATTCGCTGTACAGATTGTAAAACCCATTAAGTCGAGTTTGTGATTTTTGGCTAATAAATAAAATTGATTTGACCTTACTGACATACTCCACCACCATTATTAAAACAGCAATGAAGAAAAATCTTTTGTAGTAGAGTTCCAGTAACTTGAAGTAGCACTGAGTCACATTTTAAGCAGATATTTTCATTGTGGGTCTTAACATCTGTCATTGATGACACAAAATGATGATAATGAGCGCCAGAAATCTCAATTTACTGAATGAGCGAACAAATGAAGGTTTATGGACGCAGCATACTGAACTTAAATCAGCAATAGTTCACTACAAGCACTAAGGTTGCAGTAATCGCTTAAATCTTCAATCACCATATGGTTTGAAGTGTAACACTGTGTGCAGAGCTTTAATAAAACCCCAGGACAGCTGTCCTAGTTGCCACCTCGTGCCCCCCCATCCCCCCACCAGTGACTCTCCAGTTGATCTTGGCTCTCAGCGAGGACCCTGTGCATTCAGGCGACACCGCTGTTTGTTGTGCTCAGACAGGTCTCCTGTCCAGTCAACGCCAATTTAATTAGAGCTTTTCAGGAGGAGGCAAAACAATAATGCAAAGTTGTGTCATAACACTGGACTGTGAAATCCTCTTATTGTCCTTTCTCTCAGCCCACTACCCTTCATCCTGCTCTGTACCAGAATAGACATTACTGTGCGGGCCGACCTGAGCCAAACAGCAGGGGGGTATATTTGAGTGTTCACACATGGCTATTTAGATGTTGGACGGGATAAATCGAGTGCGATTCAACAACTTTAAATTTGTGAAAGCTCCACTGAACACTATTTCTGTCCTGCTCCAGTACAGGCTCTTTGCCAGAGCTGCTTTTCAGTGATATCCCATCAGATTAAAAATTGAGTGTATCATACACGAACAATAAAAGTATCCATGAAACGATGTTTGTAAAATTAGAAGTGTTTAGTTCTGGTCACTTTCATGGCATTACAGTCCAGCAGTGAACTCAGTAGTGTGCAGGGGCGATAGATATTCCTGTTTATTTTTAGTCTCCGAGTCGATCATCTGATTCTGCTACTGTGGCCCAGTGATTGCTATTGATCTGAAAAAAGGCAGCAAATACATGCAGGCTTAGTTGTGTGAGTGTGTGCGAGTAAGTATACATACAGTGCTGTAATGTGTGTGAAAGGCAAACTCTTAGCTTAAGCCCTGCTTGTTTGCTTTGGAAAGATGCTGTAGTCTGCTCCAGACAGTTTGACATCACAGCTTCTCCTTTGATAATAACACAAAGATGCATCAGCTACTGTACTAAAACACTGTCAACAGAACAGTGGGAAGAAGCTGTTGTTTGCCTTGCACAGGAGAAACACTATTTTCATATTTATGGACATTTTTTGTTCACATTTTCTCTTTTATTCACACCCCGCAAGAAGCCCGGGTCAAAGAAGAAGTAGCAATTCAAAGAAAAATAATAACCGCTCTTGCTAGCCTGTTGAAATATTGAAGGCATATTGGTTGATGCTCCAATAATTATCCCCTAGCTTTCCAGTAATAAGCTTTCTAAGTATAGGCCTCAGTGGTTCTTCCTACACAGAGGAACCATGCGAATGATTCAAGGAGCATAAAGGGTGGAAGTGTGTGTATTCTGCATTTTCAAGGTCTCTCCACGAGCATAATAGTGTTAGTTGGACACTCACGCTGGGATAATGCCCGTCTTCCTTTCCGCCTAATGAAAATAAACAAATGTGTGCATGCCTAATCCCTTTAATTTTAGTGTTGGGGAGGAAATTAAAAACACAGGAATGTAAATCACTGCCAGGTTTCATTCCTGGTATTGTTTTACATCATGGATCCCAGGGTTATGCTAGGAGATGATGATTTGCGGTAAATGAATTATACAGTGAAGCTTTTGTCAGAAGGGGGAGGAGAAACTGTGTAAGAACTTTAAAGAAAAAAGAGGTACTTTCTGGCTCGCCTGGAGCTTTTGATGCCTCCTCACTGTTTTTAAGGCTGTAATGTCTCTTTTCTGTTACATGGAGAGGCAGGAGGTTCCAGTTTAAGGAAACTTAATATCACATCCAACGTAAAAGAGAAAAGAAAATGAACACTGTATGAACTATGTTTTTTGGATAATGCATCAATCAAATAAACAATCAATCTCTAACCACTTACTCAGGTTCCTTCTCCTCTTTCAGACCAGAAAAAGTGTCTGTTTCCATTATTATTTGCCAGTATGTTGATTCTAAACATGTTAGCACTGTCAGCATGCTAACGTTAGCATTTAGCTCAAAGCACCATTGCTAGTCTTAGTGCAGCCTTACAGAGCTGCTAGCATGATCTTCTTTTCCAACATCTTTGGTAAATAGTGAAATATATCTTTCCCCACTGTGGCACTGTGCCTCCTTAAAGTGTGTTCCTATCCTAAAATGCAAATTATTACCAAGTTCAGGTCCTTATTGAGTCATCTAAGCATGTCATCAGCATCAACATATATAAAGATGGACGACACGAGAGCTCTCCAAAAGTGAAAGCCAAAGCATCATGATCGCACTCGTGTGGCTGGCAGCATTAAAGGTCATAAAGCCCGCTGCCTCCATGTTAACAGATGAGACATGGGCCAAACTAAAATGTCAAAATACACATCAAATAAATCTCAGAGATGGTTTCTGTCATTTAGGAGTTTTTACCACGCTGATGTATCCTCAAGTGTTTTTTCTGATAAGTTCGGTTTTCTATCTTCGATACTGCAGGGCCAACCCTGATCACTACTGTCCATCTTTAATATGTCGATGGTCATAAGGTTTTACAATGTATAAGAATTTGAATATTTATAAATGGGATTGCGTTTAAAAAGAACATTTGAAAGCATCATAACAACTTTTTGAGCACATGACAACTCATTATAATATGCTATAAAAATATATAAAATAAGGTGTTCTTTTCATCCGCTAGCTGCAGCAGTTGGTGTGTTTCCAAATTCTACTTTCAGTACAGTATGTAGGCCACATACAGTTTTAGAACAGAAAAGACTTCCTAATAATAATAGTCTGGTTCATTAACCATAAAGCTGTCTGGAATGACTTCCCCACCATGTGGTAATGCCTCATCGTGCTTTAATTTTGAATGTGACAATTATGTAAGAATAGTGCATAGGTAACACACTCCACTGCACTTCAAGTGTGTAAAACAAGAAGATGACTGGCCTGTGTGTATTTAATGAGAAACAAAAATAGATGAAATACTGTTCCAGAAACTGGAGATGGGAATTTGATCTCATTACAGACAGTGAATGGAACATTAAGTTGTTAGAATAATAGATATATTAATAAGGTATTAAGAAGTTGGCAGTTTGTAAGGGTTAAAGGGGAAAAAATATCCACATCCATGTGAAGATTAAGCCCTGCAACAAATCAGCAAACAAACTGGGCAAATACGGCTCAGACACAACTAGCACTGACAAAGTCATTATCAATCGAAAAAATAAATCTAATTCAACTCCCCCAGCCTTCACAGACTGTGCCTGATTAAAAAGGCAGATTGAATGTGTAGTGTCTGAATCCAATTATTTTTGGAAAGCCATACCGTGGCGGTTTCTTTTTGATTTGCACTTGCCTGTCTGCCAGCTGAGGCACCTTGCTCATTGAAACAAAATGCTCCCCAAAAAACTTTCATATTTACAGAAAAAGAGCTAACATTTGAATTCAGAGGTGTAATTAGGACATGAAAAGAATGTTATTCCAAAGTCCTCCTGAAAAACATCAGTGAATCCAACAAATTGCTTTGATAAAATACACTGAGGGGTCTCCTGCTAACACAAAAGGAACGATTGGAGCGAAAATCAACTCTTTATAAACCAAAATGTGTCATGTATTTTTTTGCTTTTTCAATTTGCTCCTTTACAAAGAGGACTTAAGGCAATGAGCCAAAGTAACTTCTAGATCACAAGATAGAAGAGGTCAGGTTCAGCAAGCGGGCTACTGATAACTGACAAAGGCAAATTGTCCATATTTCTGTTACAACTTCTGCTTTAACAGTTTGGAACGATGCTGCATTGAATAGAGGCTGTAAAGTCATTTATTAAAGTTTATTATTTTCCTTGCCTATACCCGCTGGATCTGTCTCCAACATGCACTCCATGTTCTAGAAAACACTGCCTGACTTATAAATAAAAACAAACCTATCCCTGTCACACCATGGAGCTGTGGATGGCAGGTAAACAAACCCAAACAGCACTCTTGATACTGTCATTATAACTTGAGCTGAGGTGTCACTTCCACAGCTTGCAGCCACTACAGCAAGTGCTGAGTCCATGTCTCTCTACCTGAAACCTGTTAAACATTTAGTAAGGAAAGCACATTTCTATGACACTAGCAGCCTTTTAGCAACCACTCTAAAATAGCCAATAGTCTTATCAGAATGTTTCAAGATATGGAGTAAACAGTTTGTAATTAGAGCTGATTACCAATTAATTCCTCCATATCTGTAAACTAAATTAATACTAGAGGCAGGATGTTATAAAATGGTGTCTGTCACGATAACAAATAGTACATTTAGCTGACCAAGCTGTGGAAAAAGAGTGAAGGAAATGAGTTAAAAAGTGTATCTTTAGTAATTAAGTTTTACTGCGAAAGGTTTTCAGTCAGATGGCGGGAAAAATAAATGCTGATCTGACAAACAAATCACACAGATATACGATGTGTTAATTATCACTGCTTTTCCTGAGTGATACAACAACATGGAAAAGTGAAGAAATGCTCCTTGTTTGTCACAATAACGAGCATGCATCCATGTTTTTTCTAAAGGTAGTCATGTGTAGTATATGAAAAACACATTTTGTATTCAGTTATATTATTTAATTCAATGGCTGCTTAACTGTTCAAGGATACGTTGCATACAGCACATGTGAACCCGTTTCATGGTAAAAACTGAACACAACAGTAAGAGAACACACTCAGCTCATTTACTCTGACTGAAAACGCCCACACATAACAAGAACAAGTAGCATTCTGTATCAATACACCTACAGTGAAACATAAGGGCCATGTATTTTATATAACACAATAATATATATTTTGTTACTATATAACTTAACAGATAAATATTAACATATAAGTAGTATATAAGACCAACAAGAATGTATACATTTTAAAACCATAATCAGGTTGGAAAGAAGCAATAAATAAATAAATAAATAAATAGATAGATACATAAATATGGGGGAGAATATTTTTAAAACCAGAACCTGAATTTTTTTTTCAGCAGGTCAAATGTGAACACAAACCAGATTTTTTATAAAATACTGACAGGGTGTCCTTGGGCAAGGCACTCCCCAGCTGCTACAGCTGAGCTGCTCAGTGGGCAAACAGCAGCAGACTGTGATGATACAGGAACATCCCGAGAGAGGTTGCAAGTAAATGTGTAAATGTGACAGGACAGTTTGTTCAGCCTTCCCCGGGTAAAGGGGCAGTTAAAATGTACAGGAACCAGGACCACTCACATAAACCGAGAGAGAGTAAAAGCACAAGAAATTCATGAACAATATACTATAAATCAGACATAACGTGGCAACAAACAAGGCTTTAAAGAGCTTCATTAACACTCATGAACGTCAACTGGATTGCACTTCCGATGTTTATTTGTAGGGGTGTGGGCGGTGTAGGTGTTTGGTCTTGGCTCTCTTTGATAGTCCAACCCGGATTGGCCGTGAGCATGTTCTCAGAGGCTCCAGTCTCCTGTTCTGCTGTGGTGGTCCTGCACACAAAACAAAAGACAAACAAAAAACAGTATGCACCAGTCCTACATGCCTGGCAGCCCAGGAAATAAATACTCTGCATTGTGCATAAAGAGTGCATTTGTTTAGGCCCAAAGCCCCACAGATCAATGTGGCATTCCTTTTCTGTAAATGGCTGCAAAGAAACCACGGTGAAAAAAATAAAAACATAATGTACCGCCTTACTTAATGCTTTCAGCGTCTTTTCCAAAGCCAAGATAAACACAGTGCTTCTTAATGTCCGGAGAGAGTAGCCATGCTATTAGACTGATTTTCTTCCTCAAACTGAGTAAGGTAATCACATTGCATCACTGACTCTCCTCTTAAATATTCAGAGGCCAGCCTATGAACTGCCAGCAGACACACTGGGTTCATAATGCAGTGGAAACCAGTAAAATGAGGAGTCTTAACGACATCACTGGACTGATCCATACCACCAGTCAGGACAGCATGTAAATACATTAAAACCCTTTCAGATTATAGATTAGATTAGATTAGATGTTCTTTATTGTCCCAAAAGGGAAATTCATTTAGCTGAAGTCAATACCCCACCAACAAAAATCACAGTTCAAATGGACAAGTTAGTGTCCTTTCTTTTTTAATCTTGAAACAAACATGACTCTGATCCAAAAAAAAGCATTTTATCAATTAAAAGCTTAAGGACAATCTTTTGTCTGTCATCACAGTATGAAACTCACCGTGGCTTAGTTGTTCCAAGAATGGGCGACACATGAAGGACGGAGACCACATTCTGCTTTTCTGCTCCATCTCCTGGGGCTCTGAAAGAAACATATTGACAGCTAGAGACAGCCAGGAGGGGCTGTCTAATTCTGTCTTATTTGCTGCTCAGTTCACCCTTAAACAGCGTTTTTGCATTCATAGTTCCACTGCAGCTTATTGGGGAAGGGAAATGAATATTTGAACATTCATGAGAGGAAGCTCTGTCAATTTGAAAAGACAAATCAATAAAAGTAATTGTATTTCCTCACTGAATTAACCTATCTGACCAAAGTCTATCACCCATTGACCCGCGCTCAACAATCCAGAAAAAGTGTTTAACATGCAACACCGACAGCAATGGAATAAAAGCTCTAATTAAACTATTTCATGTAATGTTTTTCAGACTCAGACATTTTAATTGTTGAAAACTGATTATTGAGGTACTTTGTTCATATTTGATTATTTTGTTTCTGAAGAAGTTTTTTTGTTGTTGTCTTAAAAAAACAAAAAGATGAACCTCTGTGTTTCTCTGCAGTGTACATGAAGGCTTCCTGGCACAGGCGGCTGCCAAGGGGCACCTCCTGCTCGCCTTCACCGCTGCCAGAGGTACAAGAAACCACTGGATCCCCTCCACACATCTCCAGGCTGCAGTCTTCAACAGCACCATCTAAACAAAAGACATGTAACACAGTGCAGTCAGAGTATATAAGGATGTGGAGCACTGTTTGGATATGGCTATTTATTTTTTATGTGAAATATTCCACATTATGCAAAGCTGAGTCAAGTGTTTTGTCCTTCATTCAATTATCCAACTTTAGCTGTGCTTTGAAAATTTGGGAAAATGTAAGAATCTAAAGTGCATTTCTTTTCTTAGCATTATGGTTTAGAGCTACAGAGGTTACAGAGCTCAGATGGTATTAAGAATGGTTTACATTTTGGGAAGTACCCTTATTCACTGCCGGGAGTGAGATGAGAAGATCGATACCACCCTCCTATCCGTTTGTTTATTGTGAGGCTACAGCCAGCAGCAGATTAGCTTATTTCAGCACTGACACTGGAAGCAGCTAGCCTGGGTCTGTCCAAAGTGAAAAAGTCTGTCTAAAAACACCTTTTAGGTTCAATATTTAACATATTGTATCTTGCTTCATTCAAAGAAATCCCTTAAGTGTAAAAACAACAAGTTGTGGTGTTATGGGCGGAATATCTTGACTCTTAGAGTCTTGTTGTGACCGTGAGGTTGCCATGCACCCAGAGGAGACTCTCTGCAAAGAAAGTGAATTTCCCAAAACAAACGTTTGTTTTAAAATTTGCTCAGTGTGTATGTGTCTATATATATAGTCATATTGTTTTTAGTTACCTGATGATGTGTCTCTATGGCGTCCTAATTCTGGGCTGCTGAGATGTTTTTTGCATTTTGCAGTGTTGTCCTCCAAAGCTTCAGTTAAATCACTACACCGCAGAGGTGACGATGCTTTACTGTCGCTTGCAAAATCACTTATACTGATCTCAAAGTACAGGTTCAGCTCTTTCATGACCATGTCGAATTGTTTTTTCATCTCAAATTTAGGGCTGTCGCTCACATCAGGGGCTGGACTGTCGCTCTTAGAGGAAACAGTGGAGGACAATGACTGTGGGTTTAAGTCATCCTGGGAGCACTCAGAGGAATTAAAGGCTGGTTCACTGTTAGGCTGTTGCTCTGGCCATCCGAGAGCAGCAACATCTGTGGCTGAGATAAAGTTTGGAAGTTCATTACAACTGTAATCACTGTTTAAAAATCCATTTGCCGTGTTCTCAGTGTGACACTCAGATCTTTCCACCTCACCCTCCTCTTCGTGCTCATTGCTCTCCGCCTCTGGCATGGAGTGGTAAAGTTGTCGCTGGGATGTGTTCAACAGCTGCCCGGGCAGGCTGGTGAGGAGCGGGCTGTTGCTCAGGCCAGCGTCATCGTCATCGTCATCTAGTGAAAGCTGGATCTTTTCAAAAGTGTCAAACCCCGCCGGCATACGGCTGCAGAAAGTAAAGGCAGATGGCACTGGGGAAAATCTGTCACCACAGTTTAGGGCTGTGGGGTTGTTGTCAGCATTTTGTGAATGGATTAATTCATGTGGACCTGGCACAACTGCATCACAAGTGGCTGGAAAGGTGACAGCTAAAAGGTCGTCTTTATTTTCAACCATGAATGTCTCTGGTTTGTGTTGGTAATCAGAGAAACAACTGAGCCTGATTCCTTGTTCATGTTGACTAACGGGGGTTAATTTGTTGCCACTGTTACTCATGTTGCACTCTGTCCATTCGCTGGAACATTCATCAGTCATGTCGCCTTTCTGCTGACTTTGTTGGTGATGACCATCATCCTCTGATGTCACTAATAAATCTGAGTTATCCTGCACATCAGTTTCTTCCTCTTCTTTTCTTTCCTTTTTCTCTGTTGTCCCCTCCATCTTTGAAATGACAGTACTGTATGGGTGATCAGACAAGCATTCAAGGTTATTTCCAAAGTCCTTATCAATATATGTTAGTTTGTTGTCATATTTACTTATTTTGACTCCAGTCCAGCCATTGATGCAATCAACAGTTGATGTTTCAGTTGTGTCTTGTTTGTGTTTTTCATTTTGTTGCAGATGTCTTTCCTTGAAGTCCGTTGAGTTTTCTGATTTCCCATGTTCATCAGTTCCTGTTTCTTCTCCAAAACTTGTCATTTCTCTTTCATTTAGCTCAGTTGCCCCGTCCATTCTGCCAATTTCACTCTGTAAATATTCAACTCCCTGTGTATTCAGTGGGTCAAGACTGCTGGACTGATCCTGCTCTTTTAAGTGATATCCCACAGCATCATGGCTTTCTTGTCTTCCATCCCCAGCAGGAGTAGGCTTTGTGGGCTTGCATGGACTGCTGCTAGGACTGGATTTCCAATGACAGCTGCTTCCATTGCCAGTCTTGTTGTGTGTTTCACTGGTGGTGGTGGCACAGGCCTGTGGTTCTGCATATGACTGACACGAGTCGTCTATTTCATCTTTGCTCTGCTGTGTCCTGCTTTGGTGATTAAATTGCCAGGTCTGGTCGGGAACTAAAACCTCCTGTGGCGGCCTGACGTCAGAGCAGAGTAGAAGAGGCATTTTCATCTCACAGACTTTTACTGATGGAGATAATTCCATACCTGCAGCGCTCCCTGAGTTACAGTGTTTCTCTTCAGCCTCCCTGTCAGTTTCACTCCAGATTGCAGGGTCAATTACACTGAAAGGACCCGCATCATTATCTCCTTCAGCAGGCTCTTGACTGATCCTTGCCGGCATTGGAGTCTCTGTTGTGTGATCAGCCGTTTCACTCCGAGCTTTGGCTATCATCTTTCCAGCAGCATGTTCTCCTATTGCCCCACAGAAGTCATCAGCTTCAAGATTCATATTCTCAATTGCAATATTTCTGGCTAATACCACATCATAAGAAACAATTGATCCCCCAGCACATTCAGCAGCAGAAGGGATGGAGTTTTTGCTCAGGCCATTCTCATTAACTTGGCCTTTTGTTTCCCCATCACCAACGGCAACATTTTCATTCTCACAAATCTGCAATTCTAATATTCTTTTCTCATTTTTTACACCTTCTGCCAAGTTCCCAGAGGGGTCCTTGTCGGGATTTGAGTCGAATGATTTAGAGTCTGCATAATCACTGTAAGATACGTTAGTTTCTTCCTTTTCCTTGCTTAAAAGTATGTTCTCACTAAATCCATGCTCGTCCCCCTTCTGAGGACTCTCTTCAACTTTACCACATGTGAAACCTGTGTTGCGTAGCATGTCTTCGTAAATGCAATCAGACTGACACCTGACCTCCTCATCACTTGAACTGAGGGTGAAGCCCTGGATTTGAATGACACTATTTTGCACCTGTCTCCCATCTTCGTCATTTCCAGCAGGAAGACTGCAACCACCAGGGGGCTTGTCTTCAAGTGATTTCCCCAGCCGCTTGCAATCAGGTTGACTGGACGTGTCAGCGCTGGCGCCTTTTGAAGTGTGAGGCTCTGCTAATGCCCCACCTGCATCATCTATTGGGTATGAGCTGAGCTTGTCAGTTTCAGTAACAGGAGGCTGCTCATCTTTCAGAGGAAGTAGGAAGCTTCTCTCAGCACTGATAAAACAGGGTTTGGCTGATCCCGTGTGTGCATCGTCAGTGTGTAAAGCAGCCAACTTAGTAATAGGGGTGACAAATAATTTAGCATCGTGTGGTCGCTCATGAGGCTTTTTGTCATCACTATCCCCACATTCTGCTGTGTTTACTAGGTCCGCATTCTTCTGCAAGGTACTTGTTGATGATGGGGAGCAAATGGCTTTCCGAAAAGTCAAAAGCTCTGGAAAGTCAAATCTGCTCTTCTCACTGTGGTTGTTTGTCACTGTACAGTCTGTCCTTGGTCGTTTGGGGGAGAGTGGTGAAGTAAGCTCTTGCTCAGTTTGGGGCCTGATATCTTCTGGTGTGTTTTTCTCCATTTTCTCCAATCAACTGAACCTAAAATAGAAACAGCTTGAGTGTGAATACTGCATCAGAACGCCACACTGCTCATATATATATGTGTTACTAACAAAAAATGCAATCATGTCAGGAATTTTTGTAATGCATAGTTTACTTTTGGTAGATAACATTTATAGAAAAACCTCTTAAACTTCTTAACCTCGTGAAAGACTCAATCTAACTCAATTCAAAACTGCTGTATCACCGTAATAGCCCACAGTAACTCACCTTACGCCGAACCTGCAGTTTAAAACACATGGAAGTAATCCTACAGCAAACCTTTAAAGAAAATATAGGAGACAACAACATGATGTTCAGTGAGTGGATTTCCTATACCAGAGCAGATTGTCACACAGCATGATGCTTCACTGGCACTACAGCACTGTCACTGTAATGTTGCATCCCTACTTTAACACCCGAGTCTGGAACTGCTGTGCATCCGTTTGTGACAATGCTAGCTTTGTTACAATGGACACAAAAGGCCTTTTTCACATCAGACACACAGTACGGCCTGGTCACAGCAGGAAAAGAGCAGGTGTTACTAATACCATTAACGATGGCTCTGTTTTATTCAAGTGTCCCAGTAGCCATGTCAGTGTGACAGTGAGCCAGCATGTACAGTACTTGAAACGAAAGTGCTAAATTCGACCATCGTTAGTCTTATGATTTACACCTGTGCTTTTCCTACTGTGACAGTCTATATATCTCCTGTGAAAAAAGGCTTCTTTCACCCTCAAGCTTCCCATATCAATGAACCAAAAGTTAGAAGGGAGAATTTTAGGACACCAACGTGCTGGCATCAAACATGTGATGTGTCTGTTACCTTTCAGAGGTTTATAAATCCTCAAATACTGGATTGTTATTTTTGAATCTATGGTATGGGATCTGCAGGATTATATTTGAAATATCAAGCACTCTACTGTATATTATAATACAAATAATTCACCAAATGAAATAATCTTCCCGTCATATATATCTTCTTTATCTTTAAATTACCAGATGAAATAGTAATGCACAACCACACAAGCTATCCCTCTGTATTTTTACACATTACACAGTGGACAACCAAGGGAATCTCTTAGTAGGATAAATACAATCTGACCTAAATGAGATGCTGTTAGTTACTACAACCAGTTTATGTCTCCTTAAGGTTTACAAGAAAATGATATTTTGAAGCTAGCTGCTGACTACAGCTTTGACCAGTGAGTCAGAGGGAGAGAATAAATGGATAAACACAACCTTTTTTAAAAACGACTGAATTTACAGTTTTGAATAAGGACTGTGACTGTGTCATTATGAATCTTATAAACTTATATAACTTCAGCAACGTTAACTAGGGTAGTAAAGTGTATAATGTACTAACATTGCAACTGAAAAATGTAGCTAACAATAAGCAAACCTTTTAAACCCAATAGCTTACATCTTAAAGACAACTAACTGACATTTTAAGTTCGTAATATATTATATTATCCAGATATAATGTGTTCCTCCCACGTTACTCACCTTTAGATGAGTTAGTTTAGCATTAAGCCTGGCACAGTTAGCCAGGTTACTTGAGTTAATTGGTTAGCTAATGTCACTGACTTCCGGTTATTCTGTATGTGGCGCGAAACTCTTGCGGCTCCTGAACGCGGCAGATGGTTTCCCTCTGTGTGACTTTATCTAAATAACATTTGCGTCTCATTTTAATACTCAGTTTGTGTGTTTCTATCGCTGGAAGGTGAGTTTAGAAACCGCTGGACTCTTTGTGTATCTTTATTTTAGTTATTCACCTCTATAATGGCACACAGTGTGGGCGAGAGAGGCAGAGACACACCGCTCTCCTCTCTCTCTCTCTCTC
>NW_023340246.1:4678996-4679895 GCF_004916995.1 Morone saxatilis
TCTGTCTCTCCCTCTCTGTCTCTCCCTCTCTCTCTCTCCCTCTCTCTGTGTGTCTCCTCCTCTCAGTACATCAGCAGCAGTGTGTGTTCAGCAGCAGCATCCTACGGACCCGCACCGCCGCTCACTTTCGGTCGAGGCTGACTTTTTCTCCCGCAAAAACAATATAAATAAATATAATAAAAACACCACAGAATAAAACAAAACACGACAGACATCTTAAGCTACCAGTGGCTCGGCAGAAGAGCATCTTCCGACGTTTGAATCGCTTCTTTTTTTTTCCCGTCTTCGCAGGTTTTTCTGACCACTCCAGACATCAGACCGGACTTCTCCCGTTCACTCCGCACTCTCTCAAGGTAGGACGGATGTATGTGTGTGTGTGTGTGTGTGTGTTGAAGTGTTCGTGTAACGCATGGAGGAAATGTTGTGTTTTGCACATGCATGATGCAGCCGGGGTGCGTCACCCTTTTGGTTCCACAAGATTCATTTATGGATTTATCGGCGTCCTCGTTAATGAGACACTACTTACTCTGAAGGACGCATGTCATTTATCACTATTCCTGATGCAGTTTGCACGTTTTTGCACGCAAATCCGCGACTTGTCAGCATTAGATGAACATGGTTGTGTCTTGCTTGGGTTTACTCTGACTGCCCACACACACACTCACACACACACACAAACACACCAGCTTCAAAAACAAAAGTGTAAAGAGAGACCAATCATTATCGATGACGGCTGCTTTGTGCAACCTCCCTGATCAGTGCAGACTGTGAATTTTGTCGATTACAGTTGTGACTTTGCGTGGGATGTCTGTGCCTGGCACGACATGGCAAGACGTGGTGTGATGTATCCTGGTGTACTTTGGCACTGGTGCTGATGTTGTAAGGGTGTGTGTGTGTGT
>NW_023340246.1:4680056-4701825 GCF_004916995.1 Morone saxatilis
CACACACACAATCACACACAATCACATTTCTAGACAATAAGGGCTTATGTTACATATTCATCTACAAAATCTGCCCGAATCAATCTCTCAAACTGCATTGTTCTCATGTGTTGTTGCCTCTCTTGGCTGGGGCTCTGCCTGGCTCTCAAGGTCATCCACTGTTGGCAAATAATGGTAAAGGGAGAGTGTTATGTAATAGCCTAGCGCCTGGCTCAGGGGCAGGTCTGCTGGTTGTTACACGACCGGAAAATGACTCATTTGACAACATATCTTTGTGTCAGTCCGCACCTGTCGGCTGATGTGTATACAGTTAGGATTTTTTTTTTTTTGGTTCTGACGAGACCCCGGTGGACTAGAAGACAAAGGGCTATGACTCAGGTTTGGAGTCAGCATGGGGCTCTGCTCTGCATTGCACTGCAGACTGACCCAGACTGTCTTGTCCCAGACTCGGTCCCTCTCATTTCTCCAGCTAAAATAAAGCTCTGACTTTTGCTGATCATACACCATGCTGTCTGTTTTTTTTTTCCTGTAGATGTGAGTAACTGGTAAGAAACATTACCACACATAGAAATTAAACAGGGGCGGGGTGTATTCAGTATTTTGTGCTAACAAGAGTGTCATGCCACTGCATCCGTCTCAAATCACACCTTGATTACGCTCCTTTTTTACTGTGAATTATGCCTCTTTGTTCATCTTGTTCATCCAGGGTTTGTCAGTTGGTGGAGAGAGTAGAAGGCATTTCATCATTATCACATCTGCAGGCTGCTGACTATCAAGCGATTGTTGAGTGGAGAGATTTACTTCAGTTATCTAACATTTAGTTTTCATTCCATTCCACATTTTTTGCAGTACAACGTTGATTGGGAACACTAACAGGACAGATGAGAAGGTGGCAAGGCTCTTACACAGTTCTGAAAAATGACAGTGGAGGCATTGACATGAGAAAGGAAACTATGGACAAATATGATCATGAATTTTCTGGTATTTGTAAAAAAAAACATCAGATAACTCAGATCTGTGAAAACAGGTCCAAGATAAAAGTCATTGAAAAATATCTTTAAAAAATGTGGAGGAAGAGGTTTTGAAATTGCTCCACCACACCATGTTTCCACATGCGTCACTTTAAAGGTTGTGCAGTTGCAGGTTTTCTATAAAGTGAGCTGCGGGGGTGGTATTAGAAAATGTGTGATTTATTAAGTGTTAGTGCACTCAAGATTAACTCTTTCACAAGGAGTGAAAGTAATTGCATCTTATTATATAAGCTGTTTTTGCCATTTCTTAATAAGGCCCAGACATATTACTGCCTGATGTGGAAAAAAAGTGCATGTTGTGGCGTGAAGCTGGGCCACAGGTGACACACTGAAACAATACAGATGCAGATTCAGCTCTGCTGCTTGTTGCATGAATGAAGGACGACAGAGGAATCAGCAACACTTATATTATGATGCAGTGAGAGCTATTGTAAGCACGTTGTGAATGAACATTTATCACTATATCAGAAGTTTGTATCTTCCATCAAAAATGTATTAATTGCTCAGAAGTTTTCTGTGTCACCATCATATGCTGACAGTATGCTCATGTGGTGCTTGTGACGCCTTGAAGTGCAGCACTTCAGATTAATTCTGAATGACTTTGGTAGTTCTGTGATGACTGGTGGGAGATACATTATATATACGGTAAACATGAACACGTGCATTCATTCACACACTGTACATACATGCTGCACAAATTAAATACAAAGGTATTTACCCACACACACACACACACATCTGCACAGTGACATAATGCCGAGGCTGTCATGTGTCTTGTGCTCAGATCTCTCTCGGGACACATCTGTCTCCTGCTGCAGCTGCTGTCTTCAGGCTCAGCCCATCTTGCCTGACAGCCTATAGTGTAACAGAGGAGTGCTGTCGGAGCGCACTGCCTCCTCTGTCTCACTGCAGCACTGACAGACTTTACGCATGTAACTCGGAGAGAGGCTAGACTTTAACTTTAGTAGTCACATTGTGTGGTGTTTAACCTATAACCCCATGTCCGTAACCACTATTGCAGATCTTCAAATTCTCGTCTTAGACCGGGTCTGTGCATACTGTAGCGGTTTGTGCTTATGAGAGCAGCTGAAAACTAGGGTTCAGTAGCATTTTACTGAATCTTAATAGAGCATCAGCTCATTTAAATCTGTTGTGGTAGATTGTTTTGGGGTTCTGTTGGGTTAAGTTCACTGTAGTAACAAAATGTATTTCAACAATTTAATGAAAGTTTAAAGTACCTGTGTGTAGGATTTAGTGGAATCTAGTGGTGTAGTTACAGATTTGAACTCCCTCGTTTCACCCTTCCCTTCCAAGCACAAAGGAGAAACTATGGTGGCCGCGAAACACGCAAACGCACCTGTCTAGAGCTAGTGTCTTTTGGGAAACTGTAGAAACATGGCAGACACCATGGAAAGAGACCTGTGGCACCTGTAGATATAAACAGATAAACAGCTTCTAAGGTAACAAAAACAAATCCTATATTCAAGTAACTTACAGTATACACTAATAAAAACATAGTTATGAACATTATATTCCATTTCTGCCAATAAAACCTCCTGAATGTTATACACTGGACCTTTAAATAACTTAAACTTAAACATTGACGTGGACACTTGCAAGTTAAATGATCACCTGAATGTTTTGTACACACAGTAGCTCTTTGCTTGCACAAAAAGTGAGAGAGAAGATGAGTAATTGAATAAAAGTATTGATAGAGTACGAACTTAAGCTAAAATCAAATTGCTGCCACAACATATCTATTCTGTAAATCTCATGTGTGTCTCCTTTGAGAAAACAGTTGTGCTTTATATTCTTAGGTTTCACCCCCTAGTTTTGTATTCATAAGACAGAATATTGTTCCTGTAACGGCCTATGCAGATGGAGACCTTATTTCCATACAGACAATCAAATCTTGCACAAAGCAATGCTGCTTCAATTCTGTTTAAAATCTGTCTCTTCTTCTTTATGGATATGCAATACGAAATCCCTGGATTACCACTTTAATGAATCCAGGATCCAGGCCTTGTACTACCAAATCCAAAATGTAAGCATATATACATAGAGATAAAAAGAACATATGTCATTCATACCAACACCATACCAAAAATATAACTCAAATGTAAAGCACTAACGCGCGGGTGTGTCAGTGTTTTGGTCCCTTCAATGTTGCAGCATAATTTTCACATATCAAAGAGACTGTATTCTGAATGCTAGATGAATCAGACTGCCGTGTGTGTGTGTGTGTGTGTGTTATGGAGGAAAAGTTGTTCAACAAAAGGGATTTTATTGCACATTCTGTCTGCTAGCAGTTGTGTTGGTCCACTGCTGCTAAATGATTATAGTAGCTGTTGAAACTCTCAGAACACCAATTGTGTTGATTTTTACCTTGTGCAGTTGAAAGATCACAGGGTTAGTTATGAATCAGAAAACTTCCTCTCGAACTGAATGCACTTGAGAGGTAAAAGAACTACATTTATATATGCAGCAGCTGCAGTAGGCAAAACCTTCTTTCTCTCTGCTACCTCATATCACTCCTAAGCCCCCTTCCACCAAACCCACAAGTTCCGAAAGCAGCAGAAGGTTGCCCTGCCAAAATAGGAACGCAGTCTCTCTGAAATGACCCGTGAGAGGCCTAAGTCTCCCATCACGGGCTATACAATATGCTGAAAGGTTATTCTGGGATTTTTGCCCAATGACACCAAAAAGCTTTTATGGACAAAGAACTTTACAATATTACCTCTCATTCACCCAATCACACAAGGATGGCAGCGGAGCAGCCCTGCAAGGTGCTGGCCTGCCCATCAGGAGAAACTTGAGGTTCAGTGTCTTGCTCGAGCACACAGGGATCGAGCCACTGACCCTGGGGCTAATGGACGGCCTGCTCTACCTCCTGAGCCGCAGCCGCCCCTGTCAGGCACACCATATAACACAAGGCTGTATGGGGCCTTGTCCTATTTAATAAAGGCAAGATTTTTATCTTTACATATATGTGTGCATATTCTGCATCTGCATCATAACTACCTCATAGAGTACTACCTCTTCACACACAGGTCATGGTACTAAAGCAGGGGTTCCCGAACTTTTTCCTTCAGGGACCCCTTTTCTATCGTTTAGTAAACTGACGGCCCCTGACTAAGTGATATTTTATTGGTATTTCATATTATAATGAAAACTGTACAATTAACCCACATAGTGAGCTCAGTAGTTTGCATAAAACAAGTAATCTGGATTAATTTTGAGCAAATTATTTCCTGTTTAGGAAACTTTTTATACAATTTTCTTTCTGTATTATGTATTAGTATCATTTTTAACAATCATACAGACTTAATAGGCTTATTTTCTGACAAATTCAATGTTTTCTTGTCCCTGACGCTTGCCTATTGTTCTATAAGACAATAAATTGAACAATTAACTTTACTTTTCTTAACATAAATGAAACAAATGCTGAGAAATAGGCCTACTGTGTATATTTTTTACATTTTCTAGCACTCCTTAAAATCAAGAAGGCCTCATGACCCACCATAAAGCTATGGCAACCCCAGGTTGGGAACCACAAATGTAGGGAGAAAGTCCAGATGAATAGGATGTTAATGGTGCTGTGGCTTTGTGTACCAAATGTACCCCATGATATCCCGGTGGTCCATTGCTCCCTCTGGCACCATAATCTTAATAATATCCTCTAGTGCGTGATGCAGCATTATTTTTAAATCTTGTATTGTGGTGTGCATGTTTGAGATCAGACAGAAGACAATCTCTTTGGGTGATTAATGTGAGTGATGCAACCCAATTTTAAAATCTGTTAGGATTTTAAAACTGAAGCAGCATGTGCCCGGCTTTACCAGAGCTGATGTTAAGTGTCAGCGTTGTAATCAAGGCTTCCTAATGTGAGACTCTGTTATTTATCTGTATTTAGAAGTAACAAAGCAGAAAGAATAGGGTCTTGATTTACACAAATGCAGGTAATCAAACAGCCTTTTGAAAACCGATGAGTAGTGACATTCAGCCATACTCAACGCGGGTCCAAAATGCTGCTTGTCCTGAATTAATTCATCAAAGGTCTGCGAGAAATGACATTTTTTGGTGAGCATCAGCCATGTCAGATCACTTCACTGGTTTTAGCTGATAGTGAGGGCATCCATCCAGCCAGCTGCCATAATCTCCATATATATAAGTGTGTGTGTGTGTACTTGTGTCCTTCTATAGGCCTGTCTCTTTGTCATTTTTGGTTTGTGTAAGTGTGGATTCCCATCTCCACCTCCCATAAGCAATTAAACTTAATAGGATTATCGAATTGTTGCATTGTTTAAATAGCATTTTCTGTTTACCATAATCTAATTAACTTACCTCATGTCTTATTACCATATTGACAATGAAGCCTTTTGTCATACCTGCTGTGATTTCATTTGTAAAATAATTGATTTGCTGTATTATCCATTTGATTAACAGGCAGTGTGGAGGCATGATTAGTCAGAACTTTAATTTCAGTTTTGCACATTATGAATTCTGCGTTCCTTGGTGAACCTGGGTCACACAGAGGCAGAAAGCATTTTTCAAAATTGGATTTCAGGGCAAAGTATATCTATCTTCCTTAGACAGATTGTGGTGCAGTGACTGTCTGAGCTGCTTGGGAAGGTTGGAAGGGGTCTTTGTGAATAAGCATATAACTTCTCTGATAGATGTGTCTCTCTCTCCACTTTCCTCCCTCTCCATCAACAATGTAGACAACCAAATTAGATCAACTAACTGAGCCGCTGTCTACACCCACCACACACACACACACACACACACACAAACACACACACATAGATACACACAGACCTTCATCAGGCCTCCATTTCGCAACTTTCTAAAATAGTTCAACCCTTGTGTATAGTGGGGCCTATATGAAAAAGGACATACAGATGTCAATAAAACTATACAAATCATATTCCCTGCCCAGTTCCACCCAGATAGAGGCTTAAAGAAATACTTCTTTATCTTGGGAAACACACTGATTTGCATTCTTGCCAAGAACTGAAAGAAGATTGATGCCACTCTCACAGCTGTACATTAAATGTGAAGCTATTGCCAGCAGCCAGTTTGCTTAGCCCATTGTAAAACCACAAATTGTTGTTCTTACACGGTTTTATCGTTTTATTTACTTTGAGGCAGGCTAGTTGTTTCCCCCAGTCTTTATGCTAGGCTAACATAAAGACTGTTGGTTAGCGTCATATAGCGTACAGTCTTGAGAGTTGTATCAATCTTCTGATCTAACTTACATGAAGAAAGTGAATTTTGACTTTCCCAAAATGTCAAACAGACAGATCACAAATGCTTTCTGAATCAATTATTAATGTGCAAGGCATACTATACATTTCACTCTTGATTTTACTTTGATATCATACCTTCTGTGTATTTTTACTGTGTAATGTAGTTGGGAGTGGTGACCATTTTGGAAACTTGCCTTGGTGGTGTGTTCAACACAATCCGACATCTACGATGTGGCAGTTGGCTGCTGAAGTGTGGTACACTCCTGAGCTATGTTGTGACACAGTGAGGGCCTGAAAATGAACAATTAGCAAACATGACTGCTTTAAAAATTTTAAAATGGGACTTTAGTAATTCCTTGTAGTAAAAAGGTTTCTTTTTGGCAGCCAACATCAGAGTTGGATGTTGCAACTGCTTTGAAAGCACTGCAAGGATGCAAAAAGTCCCTGCTCGCAATGTCATTACCACACAGCAATAAACTTTGGCATTCAAAACTGGCAGCAACTGATGCATTATCTGTTCCAGGTGAGCTTCAGGTCGCTGCATTGTTGATTTTCATAGCGTATTGAAATAAATGGAAGCCAGCTGCTACACGGAAAGCATAAAATCAATCTCAAAACTTATGGTATGCTTTCGAAAAATGGTCTCTCTGAAGGAACCCCCTTAAATGGAGCTTTAAAAAAACCAATGCAGCATGGCAGGCCTCAGTGTATATGACTGCAGTACGTCTTGGATTCGTGCCTGAGCCTCCTTTCCTTACCCCTAGGCACACAAGAGACAGATTGGAACCACACATACTGTTACTGCCTCATATCTCCCTTGGTCTTTTCAAGCTAAAGAGGTCCAATAAAACATCTCAGCTGAGAGTACGAGCAGGAATGTTCTCATAACCATCTTTTGCAAATTATGATAATTGGTTGGTTAATGAACGAATCAAGGCCATAAAGTGGCAGCATCAGCACTGTGAAGATACATCAACTATCCACAGAGGCAGCTGGGTGCAAACAGCTCCAGTAGGAGACGTGAGGGGACATTAAACACCAAAGCACACTTTAGTTTTTATAAACAGTCACAGCAGACCAACTACTTTAATGTGTCATTATTATCCTTCCCAAAATCCAAAGAGTGTCACCTGAAAGTGAGATACTCACCATATGTAAATTAAATAGCTGAAGTTTTTTGTCAGTTTTTGGAGAATTTCTTTCTGATTCAACAGGGTAGGATGAAAACCCAGTGCAGTGGTTGCCATCTATCCCTCAATCCATATTTTTCTTTAATAAAATACAGTTTATCATGGTAATGCAAAACCTCAAAAAGGCTTTTAATCTAAGACAAGCAGCTGTGCAAAGGAAGACAGAACAGAAAACTTGGATGTCTTGCAAACTGACCCTATTATTTAGGAAGAAATAACAATTCAGGACTAATTTCTAACGTGAAACTATTCCCATGCCTCATATTACACTTCATTTGGTTTAAAGCTTATTTTTAGATGGAGCTTTGGTTTGCACTTTTATAGCTCTCTAGAAATCTCTGTTTTCAGCCTTGATAAATCACTCTTCCAAAAGCCCTCCAGAATTTTAGGTTCATAACAATGTATTTTACAGAGGTTCTTCTGTGTGTCCTGTGTTAACTGAAAGGTGCTTAAGATCATTAATTGTGTGTGTGTGTGTGTGTGTGTGTGTGTGTGTGCCCTTTCTGTAGGAAAAATGGGGAAACAGAACAGCAAGCTGACCCCTGAAGTGATGGAGGACCTGGTGAAGAACACAGAGTTTAACGAACACGAGCTGAAGCAGTGGTACAAGGGTTTCCTGAAGGACTGTCCCACCGGCCGGCTCAACCTGGATGAGTTCCAGCAGCTCTATGTCAAGGTGAGACTCCACTGACTCACTTTCAGTTGATGGATTACACACATACTGTATGTATAGCGTGCTAGAAAACAGTTGTCTATTTACACATCCAGCAGACACAGTGAAACATTAGCATTCAGCTGAAGCTCTGTTTTGGTCTCCACCAACTCCTAAAGAAAACACTGGCTCTTTAGTGGCTAAATGCTACGTTTTGTTCACTAGCTAGTTGCTAACTCTTTATGTCTGCTTTTTTTGGTGCTAAGCAGGTAGTGTACAGTAGGTGTATCAGACCTTAAATAAAACAAGGTTGGTGAGAGTATTGAGAGCATACCAACACAGTAATGTTGTGGTTGCAGAAAACTAAAACAATGAGCTAAAAGATCCTAAAACACTCTGTAGAGCTGAGAGGAACCACAGAGTTATGTGATAATTTCCCATGGGTTCATCACTACAAGTGACCCCTTACACCTAAGACATAGTCATGTGATCCATTGAAATATTGATTAGTGTACCTTTAAATTCAGGTTAATGTGTAATTTGCTATCTAATGGTACAGTATTGGTGATGGTGTAGCTTAACTGAATGTAAAAAAATCTGGCCAGGTTGATCAGTATGAATTTTACATGAGAAGAGGTTCCAGTAGGAGTATTTATAACCAGATAAATAGTCATAATGGTAGTAGTAACACGTCTAGTAGTTGTAGAAGTAACAGCAGATGCACCAGTGTAAATTATTAGGTGTTTATTAAAAGACTAACAAAATGCATCCACAGTTTGTTTTCCCACAATTGATTTTAGCAGGGTTGGTTGAGGTCACATGAATATACTCTGATTCACCACAGAAACCATTGAGGGATAGTGCATTCCCATTATAAACCCTGCAAGATTTTAGCAGGCATCCTGCCATGTTCCCATTTGCCACTCCTGTATCTGGGCAGAAAACCAACAGAGAGCCAGATATCAGAGGACCTCAGATGATTATCTTCTAATGCTAATATGTAGCCTATCGTATCTCATTACCTCTGACAGAAGAGTGTGAATTTATTCCATGATTTATTCATTTAGTTTTTACAAATCCGGCAGGACACATTCATAGAAACAATGCTCCATAGTGAAAAAAAATGTGTGATAAAAAAATAAGTGGCTATAAATGGTATGCACTACTACAAGGAGTTTAGTTCTACTACTATAATTTCACACTGGTGCCTGTGACCTACTGAACCTTAAAGGGGTACTCCATACTTAAACATGTTTTTGAGCTGTAAACTAAATTATATGACTGTTTTAAATCACTCTAAACCTTGTCCAGTGCTGAGAAAAAGTCGATCATTTTGGACTCCTTTTTATCATGACATTTATATACAAAATACCGCTGCCCTCATTTCCAAATGTATACTGATCAAGACACATCATTCACAGGAGTTTAGGCAATTTTTTGCTTAACCTCTACTTAGTATTTTTCTATATTGACTTATGCTTTAGACGGCTGGAGGAGAACCACCGGACTGCAACCTCTACCTTGATCCCACGCACTGACAGTCCCCCCTGACAGACACACGCACATACCGTAGAGTTAGCCTCTCTGAGCCGTTAGCTTAGCTACAATACAGCCGCTAGCTGTCCCATAACACAGGTACCACACAGAGACTTTTAAAAACATGGATGTGCTTCTAGTGACTGTAAAAGCTCCAGTTTGCAGTGCAGAAACAGAGTCTGACAGCAGCTGCTCATTAGCTCTGACTACCAGCTGGCTGCTAATGCTACGCTGCTGTGGTCGGCCGGTCACTCACTCCGGTTGTTGTCGAGGCCACGTCTGCTAAAGTTTTGGTCCTTTGCAGGTTTCTGATGCATTTTTTAATTTTACTGAGAGGGAAGGAGCTAGCATTGAGGGTTGCACTTATATTTATTGGTGACAGAAAACTACACACGGGGCAGGTCCTAAGCACCGTCTGCCTACAGGAGGCCCAGACTGTGACTTTGATAGTCTTGAAACTGTTGCATTGCTAAATAATTATTAAACCTGTACTGGTCTGGTTTTAGTAAAAGATATATGGATTCTGAGGCACTTAAATTACATTAAGTTTATTATCATACAGTGTGATTAATAAACCATGTACTACTATACTGTATACATGCTGTTACATCAGGCTTATCTCAGCATCTTGTGTCCTCCTGTACTGTATTCTTTAACCTTAAAAGAGTTTGCACCGAAGGAAGCAAGCAGTGTAAGAATAGGCATTAATCTTTTATCACTGGTGCCAGGAAATGCCTCATAGCTAGATACATAAGACATGCCTGCTCACTGAGGTCATTGGTCTACTTCCTCTAAATGCCATCAGAGCTCATGCATCAGCAGGGAGCAGAAGAGAAAGCTAAAAAAAATGAAGTGAAGGTATGGCTGCTAAAAAAAAAATCAGATCAAAACACATCTGTCACCACTGGGACTTACATTTTTCCATTTGGACCAATTTGTCTGATTAAAACCTACTGAAAAGCATCGAAATCCTTTTAAAATTAAACTACAAAAAAAAATCTGGACTCCTGGGAAATAAGAGAAAGTTGGCAGCTCTGATAGAAGGATACAAACACAAAAGAAATTGTAAAATCTCTTTACAGCACAATGTGGCGGCTCACCAGCAACAGTGGCAGGGAAATCTGGAGCCACACAAAGGGGGCAACGCAGCTCACATCTAAAGGGGTCTTGTAGGCTTCTGGGTAAATCCTGTTATTGATGCATCCTATTGTGTTTCCTGGCAACAGTGTATCAGTGATAGGGCTTTATTTAAATCCAGAGGGCTGATAAGTGGAAAAACGGTCTGCTGTGACCTCACATTAACGGGACAGATTGTTCCTGTGAAGAGTGACTCTGTGTGTGCGCCTGTAAGTGTGTGTGTGTGTGCTGGGGGGGGGTCATATGTTCAGTGGGAGGGAGAGGGAGACAGAACAGCGTGTTTTTGCGTCGGCTGAAAGCGAGAAACAGAGACGGGCAGAAATGAGAAAAGTGAAAGAAAGTGCGTATACATTATTTATTAGTCATTAGCTCCGATGGTGAAATGTACGAGAATATGTGTGTGTGAGAGTGTGTATCCTCGCTGCGCATGCATGCATGAGATAGTCAGGGCTCAACTTACACCTGTGCACCGAGATCTTTATTTTTCTGCACTTGCGCCTTAGATCTCCTCACATTTGCACAGATCTGCACCTGTGACAGTTGTCCAGAAGCTCCCCCAGCCAGGGTGCTAAATGCAGTGTTACCTCCACTCGGCTGCCTGCCTGGGCTTAATGTGCTGTTTTGGTTGGAAGTAGACACACTGTTCTCTCTCTTCTTTTATTTTTTTTCCCTTCTGTGCTCTGTCTCTCACTCTGTTAATTCCCATATCCTTTGTGGAGGTAATCATCTTTTAGGCTGCGAAAAGGGAGAGAGAGTCAGAGGAAGTGATAAAGAGGGAGAGGTATGATAGAACAGGAAGAGAAAAAAACGAGCAGAGGGAGAGAAAGCAGGTGTAGCATGTCGGCTGGAAATAATAGGTGTGTGTGTCTCAGGGCAGTCTGTGATATTCATAGTTGACACTGTGGTGTAGCATATAATCTGCAGTATATCTTTCTGTACCATAACCAGTATTACCGCTCCTTACGCGGCCATTTGTTTAGGACTAGGGGGACATGAACTACTCTGTATATCATTATCAAAAGTAATGAATCTCAGTTATTTAAAACAGTCAGATTTCCTATATATAATTTATAATTATAATTTAATCTCAGTCAAGTATGACTAAATGGATATAGATATTAAGATTGTAAAATTAGAAACAGTTTAAATGGTTTCCAGATAATAATAAGACAATTTATATGACCATAAGTAGTGTCAGTTCAAATGAAATATCTGATTTAAATACATAGTAGTCTGTAACTAGGGTGATGAAGCTGAATGGATGGATGGAATCAAATCAGTTGATTGCGGCAAATCTGTACTGACTGAAGATTTTAGTGTATCAAATGATTTTATGACTTTTTTGTAATTTATTATTTTTCCAATTTGTAATGTTTAAGTATACAGGCATAACTTCTTAGGTTTAGAACAAGATAAATGTTCACCGATCTGTTAAAAATCACTCGACACTCTCAATATCCACCTGCACGTTCAGTGTGATGACACCTTGTCTGTCTTGTTTTTCACTTTCCGAGAGGAGTGTCACTGCTCATAAATCCAGGTCGAGCTACGCAAGCTCATTCGACTGACCTCCCGCAGGTTTTTGTTTCCCAGTGGATTTTCACTTTAAGTGGCATTGCCGATGCCAGACAGCGATATAAAAATGGAAGAGAGGCCTCCGTGACAATTCACACTCAAGCGCTTGCATGCCACAGTGTGTGAAATTTCTCATCCCTGACACGCCGGCCGCTGTGGGAGCCATTTGTAACAGGATAACGACAATCCCTGAGATGTTAAGGTGATAGATTTTGTCACTCGAATTTTTTTCCTTGCGCTTGATGCATACAGAGACAGCAGCCACACGGAGATTTCTACAGACACACACACATGTAACAGTTATCCATACACATCGACTATATAATTTTTTTTGTTTAAAACAGGAAAATACTACAATTGAAATCCTGCTGCATGTGTCTACTGTATACAGTATGTTAGTGTGTTGGTTGACAGTAACATGAAATGAACATCAGTATTGCTGGTTTGCTGCCAGTTGGTGCTCTGTTGATGTTATTGTGATGAGATAGATGTCAGCATAATGGACTTCATTATGATTTCTGCAACAGACAGCAACCCTCTGTCTCTTCTACTGATATTACTTTGTTATTGTTCCTATGGAGAACACATGCCCGAAATACAGCACAACAGAAACAAAGAGAAACCAGTTTGATATTTCAACTTTGTGCTTTGAGCTTGTGTTTGCCGTCACGGCTTCTGTGCAGTTCCAGAAAGGCACAGAAATGTTTCCAAAATGTATTTTATTACGCCTTAAAATCAGTTGTTGTAGTTTATTATCATCAGACATGAGGCTGGGGAAAAATGAAAAATATGAACATTTAACTCCTGGTTTGTTGCTTTAGATGAGGTGATATGAAGGGGAAGGCCTTGCTGTAGATTGGAAACATTGTTGTGAAGCTGGCCCACCCACACACACACACACACAGATGCTGACCTGAATGTAGATGTACTGTATGGATGGATTCCGCTCTGTTGCATCTCACTAACATAGCCTCAAGCCTTTTGCTGTTGACGGGTGTGGAGTGTGTGTGTGTGTGTGACCATTCAGCAGCACTGACTGTGAGACTCCCCCATTGCCTCCCCAGACAGACACACAGACAGATCGCCAGGGCAGAATGATGAGAAGGTATACGGAGCGACAGACAGACACTGACATCATCTGGCCGACAGCCTGTTTCTGTGAGGGAACATATGTCGCCTGATCACAGGAGACAAAACACAGACAGAACAGATAGAGATGCAGCGTTAGATTGATGCAGAAAATTATTTTGAGAAACCTTTTCTAATAATTTGTACAGATGAGACATGCAGAGGAGCGAGGCCTCTGTAGTGGCTGCCACATGATACACAGATATACAGTTACATATCGACTCCCATACAACCACAGTTTATAGCAGGGAAATATGGTTAAAATCAATGTCACAATACTAATATGAATTTCTTTTAAAAATTATTAAAACACTAACAAAAAAGTAATCCATGTTCATGTTAGTGCTGAAAAACAGTAACAATTTATTGGCTGATATTACTTTCTTAACATAAACACATACATTCAATTGAAATATGATTACAAGATAATAAGATACACACTGAATATTTTACAGTTGAAAAATAGTCCTTGCTCTCACTGCTTTCTTTTCACAACATGATCTGGACATTTCTCTATTGGAATTATTAATTCCTTACCCAGCAATATCTGTGATACAACATATCTGTAATAAGCTCACACAGTTTTGGTCTGGCCTGTATTGTTTGGGATCTAGTTGAAAATATCTCCATGTTTCAAATATCAAGGCTACTGTCCTACTGAATATGTAAAGATCTCAACGTTGTGGCAGGTGGGTCCCATCTTTAGAGTTACATAACTGACTTGACGTTCCAGTCAATTTAAAAATAAGTAAAAAAGTAAGTAAGAAAATAAGTAAAAAAGTCAAACGTTTGTTTTGATCCAAATTTGCAGGCTTCTCTACATCCAACTAGCACCACATGGGTTCTTACCTTTTATACACACGCAACTTACAACCTCCTCGCCGCAGTTTCACTATGCAGTGTGTATATGTAGTCTAGTAATTAAAGACAAATATAAACATAATCCTAAACCAACCAACCATAATTTACTATTTAAAATATACATACAACTGTTGTAACTTCTATGGTATCAGAACATATACAACATATAAACACAAACAATTTACAACTTAAAAATGTGTGCTTAACTGGCTCTTACAGTCATGATACAAAAATAATTATGTGGCATCCCTTCGCACCAGAAAGTAGCAATCTTGTATTCCCCCTTTTACACAAATACAGGCCAGCTGGTGGTGTGGGTGTGTTGTAGCCCTCATAATATTGCATAACATCAGTTATTTCTCTCCCTCTTCTCTGTCTCACTACTGTATACGTCACACCTCCTCTTTTCCAACCTCCTTTCTTGTCACACTGTTTTTTCTTCATCTCTCTCCTTACCCACTTCCTCTCTCACCTCCCTTCCTCTCTGTCCAAGTTGGGCTTGTGGCTGCCATACACTAAAAATAGCTTTTGTCATCTCAATTGCTCTCATGCCATTTCTCCAGCGCTGTCACAACACACACACACAACTGCACATGAAATTCTGTTTATTTGGTTTAGCAGCATCAAACAGTTTGTGTTCACGTGAAGACTTCTTTTTATGAGTTGCACTCAAATATAATTATATATCAAATATAAAAACAGTCCCAACTCTTTGTTTAGAGCTCAGGAAATTGGAGTCACACAAATAGTAATGATAAACTCACAAAATGACTCAGTCATTATGATAGCGAGTCATTTACAATGTTTAGAAAGCTCAGAGGGAGGGGAATCTGACACTGAATTAGCAGACTGTAATTTTCACAAAGAAAAACAGTGTTTTTTCCACCGTGAATTTTCTCCATTCT
Organism: Morone saxatilis; assembly: GCF_004916995.1. NCBI lineage: Eukaryota > Metazoa > Chordata > Actinopteri > Moronidae > Morone > Morone saxatilis. The sequence goes on from NW_023340246.1 coordinate 4,695,321, forward strand.
TTCAGAACAGAAAATTGGTGTTAATTGCAGAGTGTCTGTGTTTGAGATGCATCCGAAATAAGCTGTAACAGGGAAAACAGACACATAAATACATTCAGAGAGGCAGAAAGGAAGATGCAGCGATAGATACGGAGAGAGGGAAACAAATGGAGAGATGGTTTTTTAATAATGAATTGCTTTTGACCTATTAGCTGCACTCTGGCCTCTTTGCATTGTCTCACTTCAAACCTTGAAGTTGTGATTGAATTTTTCAACGAGTCTCACCCACCGTTGCTGCAGCTGCAGTGTAAGAAGAAGAAAGGGGAAGTTAGTGAGTGCCTTCAGATGCACAAAGTAAGACAATAGGAAATCATATTCAGATTGAGCTGTGTCTACCCATTAGCACATCCTCTTTTAGAGTAAATCAGTTATCATGGTCGAATGGTGACAGGCCTCAAAACTATTAGTCTCACTATGCAGGTTTAAATCCCATGGTGCACTGGGGTGGTAGCGAGAATGACCTTCAACTGGTTAACAGAGATTCAGGTCACAGTGTCAGCAAGAATCCACCCATGAGAGAGATGCTGAATCCCTCTCAGGCTGACCTCTGACATTCATGTGGACGGAGATAAGCAAAGAGAAAATAGCCCTAACAGGAATCTGATTGTAGTCATTTATCATTTCTATTATGTTTGAATACAAAGATCATGACAAATAATATACACTATGTTCAGTAACACAAGCTACAAAGGATAGGTTGTATATAGTTACCTTGTTGCAAATGCTGCAGTGGCAATTAAAGTACATCAATTATGCCAAGATATTGGTGTGGGTTTAAATATGCACTCAAGGTCAGGTCAGGTTGTCCTAAAATGGGCCTTGTTAATCAATGGAGTGGCCCTCCTCTTCCCAGCTTGTAGTGCTTTGGAGTGGGGCATTATTAGGTTAGGAGCCTGGCTTTCCCTTTCTTTCTCCTTATCTTGTGTCTCGTTTTGCTCTCTTGGTTTCTTTGTCTTGCCATTTGTAATCATTCTTATTTATTGTTGTCAGCTTCTGTTGTGTGTATTATATCTCTTTGTCTTTCTCGCTATCTAATATTCTGTTGTATTTTTGGTCAAAGGTATGGCACAACATATTGACAGTTAAAGGAATAGTAAGACATTTTGGGAAATAGGCTTAAAATTCAGTGTACAGACATTAGAGTGGTATCTTTTTATTCAACTGAAAACTGAACTGTGGAACTATCCTGTTAAAAGGAATAAGAATAAGTCCTAGATTGAAAAATAAATCACAAGCACTAATCAGCTCTTACATCATTACTTTAACTGGTTATATAGTAAGGTATTGTACACAGTTACACCTCCAGCTGTTGTATTTAGGTGTTCCTCAGGGCTCAGCATTCTGTCCACTCTTATTTTAACTTTCAGGATCGTAAAAGTATCTGTGCTTATGCTGTTCTGATCCTGTCTAATGTTTAAATGAGTACGACTGGAAGAAAGTTAATATTCAGTTCTCTTAGCATAATCACCCCCTACTTCCCACTCATATGGTCTCTCATCAGAGAGTCATTTAAACGGTGTTTAACCATTAGGTCTGTTCACCAAAGCCAAATAGCGTATATGTTTTGACACATTCAAAGAGACAGCTGTAATAAGGAAATAACTTATTAGGGAACCAGACACTGCTATCTTTACATGTGCACAATATTAACTTTACTGCAGTCACACCAATAGACCACTTCCCAAAATAATTGTCTTGCTATTAAGTAGAGTGCCGATTTTGTTCAGACATTTTGTTCTCTGCAGTCTTGCCATTTCTCCTCACTGACCCAGCTGTCCGATCAGAATAACTTAACATGACTTAACTAATTGACAGAGTGAAACTATTCTCCAAACTGGAGGACGGGAAAACAGGACAGTTATGGAAGTGAAACCATTAGAGCAATGAGAGCCAAAGGCTTGTTCTGCCACAAAATGATACTAACATCATAGCTCTTGTCACGGTTCAGGCAGAGTTTGAAATTGCATCTATATGATTGGAACAGTTAGATAAACACATTAGTAAAGTTTGTTAATCCATTTGTGGTTATGTACAGAGTTACTCTTAATCAGAAACATCTGAATTTCATTCCCCATGGGTACACTGTGTCAGATAATATGGCCGCTAGATTCACCAAATGAAGTTATAGGGGAGCGTGTTCCTCCAAATACAGTTAATCAAAAACATTTAATTATGGAGGCTAATCTGAACACAACCACAATGATTAAAAAAAAAAAACAGTTGTTAATATTATGTACTGCGTCAGCTTTGGAAAATCATTGTTGTTTTTACTTTACTTGGAACTTTACTTTTTATGTATCAGGAAACAAATTAAACTTCTTTTAGTGTGGAGGAATAGAGAAAAAAGACTTCTTAGTTTTCATTGTTAATCTGATCACCAACTAAGCATTTACCATATTCAAGGAGATAGATGACCACATGGAAAATGTAATATTTCTTATTACATTTTGAATTATATGCTCTAAACTCAGATTATATCCTTTTATTTAGAAAGTTTGTACAAATTTTCAGTTGAGCATGTAGCAAAATAGAAAAATATTTTTTTTTTCACTATACACACACAATTTTTTTGTGTATTCAATTTGTGTATAGTACAGTTTTCTGGTCCAATCGGATTTTCATAACCAAACCACAAAGAAGAAGTAGCTCCTCTTTTAGGTACAAGCTCCTTGTTCTGTCGGGATGGGACGATACTGTGTATCACCATAAAAACTCTCCTATAAATTTATCGTGAGAAAAAAAAATTACTTTCTATTCTATTCTGTTGTTTGTTTAATGCCAATATAAAAAGAAACTTGTTCAGTGTTGGTCTGAAAATGTTAGTATTCCTCTGTGATCTACTGGGGTAGGTTGGAGTTTTAAAGAAAGTTTTTATACCATCACTCATATTTTATTTAGTAAGATAAGATGTTCCTTTATCGATCCCCTGTAGGGGAAATTCAAAAGGTCAAACTGGATGGTGAAATGTTAGCTAGCAAGTCTAATAGTTGACAGCTGTACTAGTAAATCTGTAAGGTTGTACTTAGTCACACTGGTGCTTTGAGCTAACATCAGCACGCTATTATCAGCACGCTAACATCAGCACGCTAACATCAGTAATCTACATGTTCACAATGAAAGAGCTAAATGCTGATATTAAACAGGTATACCATCTTAATTGAGCACGCTAACAATATCTAATTAGCATTAAACAAGTACAGCTGAGATTGATGGGTATGTCAATAGTTTTGCACAAAGTGACCAATGAAATACATGCAAATGAAAAGGCATTTGACTGGACTTAAAGCCCCCCAGAATGAGAACCCTACAGTGAAGGGTTATGGGAAACGAGAAATGAAGTGAGCATTTTGTACCAGTTACCCCCTCAGGTAAACTCAAACTGTGACCAGAGAGTGGGCAGAGAGAAAGGGAAAGAGAAAGGCCGGTAGTGCTCATCTTAATGCAACACATTAATACACTGCACAACAGACTCAGAGCGCTGCTAATAACTTACAGCAGTTAGCTGTGTTTGTAATGCAGGTGCTTTCAAAATGGGTCACAGGTCTGTCTGTTACCTTTGAGTCCCTGTGCCTTGAGAATACAGTTAGATCTATATTTGCATGAACCTCAGGGTTAGAATAAATACACATTCAATTTAGATCCTTGACTTTAATAATTGGACTCAAGTATGAGGGAGATGATATAAACCCTTCAGACATCTTGTGGGTGTTTTAGCTCTCTATAAGTCAGATGGAAATAATGTTGAGGCAGCAGGGAGTTCAAACACATCAATGTTTGCATGCAGATTCAGAGGTTTTTCATACACATGCACACACGCACAGACTCAGACATGATTGAGCAGCCATGAATGATGAATTTATGCCTGAGGAGGAATAGCCAAGGAGGTCTGATGAGTCATGTAGAACAGAGGCACAATATAAATAATGAACCATACTGTAGACATATAGAGAAAATGGGAAAGATGTTTTGTGTTTTTGTTGTGCTCTCTCGCTTCATCTCACTCTTCCCTTTCTTCCCTCACCTCTTTCTTCTTCTTCCCTTCCTCTCTGGCACTGTCTTGTCGCCTGGCTGAGCCAGAGAAGCTTGCAGGCCGATTATGGGCTTTTTAAAAGGTGGCTTCAAACTGCACAAGCTGCTGTGGATTTATCTTGCCAAGCACTTTACAGCCGAGCCATTGTGGACACACTACTGGCAAATGAAGATAAAGCGAGCAAGTCCTCCCTTTCTCTCTGATATTCTGCCTCACTTTGAATTGCGTCACAAGGAGCAGAGGGTAGCCCTCAGGTCTACCTGCCAAACCTGGCAGCGAGCAGTGATTCACACTCTGCTTCCTGCCCTGCTTGGCTGCTTCTCTGTATCTGATTTAGGAGTCTGCATCAAAAAGGCAGAAAAATGGCACTGGTGGAATGGGCTAGACATGACATTTTTATGTGCTGATAGGTTGATAAATACCCTTTTTGTAGCCCATTTCAACACCAGAATGGATAGTTGCTGATCTGAGTTATTGATACGTGATATTGCTATGTATGTAGTCTGATGGATTCACCTCTCACTGCAGCCTTCCCTCCCTCTCTCCTCTAGTCTTCCCTCAACGCGAGTACCTATTCTCCTCACCCTCCCCTGAGGCATGAAATATGTTTCCACACTCAATAGTGCCATCTGCTGTTGTGCTGTCATTTACACTCCTAATGCAGAGTTAGTGCTAGCAGATGGGTGTTTTGTAACCACAGATAAACCACGGTCAGAGACAGGTCTGCTCTAAATTCCTCTTAAATCACAAGCTGAATGTCCAGGAATCAGTCTGGATTTCAGCTGATTCCTGGACCACACACAGTCATTCATAATGGGCAGAATAAAGACACAAAGTCAGCCATTCAAAGCAGGTTGTGTATCCTTTTGGTCAATCTACTGTAGGGTTTGCATGTGGTGTCAGACAAGTGGACACCCTTCAATATTTGCTCCCCACACACACACATAACCAGTACTCCTTACACTTATCATTCATGGTTTATGTTTTCATAAAGTGGCCACTCTTCTTGAAAGCCTATTGTCTCATGGAATCAAAGGCTCATCCCTCAAGACCAGCAATCTTACAGACCTTGACCATAAACAAAGGTCAAATGCGTTTTAATGCAGTCTGACTACACCGCAGTAGCCAGAGATAGATGCCAGTAGCTGCGTTCGTATCATATTGTTTAAACCGTAATTACCAGTAGCCAAGTGGAAAAAAAGCTCTACTCAGCCTTTAACTTGTAATTCAGATCAGAAATCAGGAATTTCTGACACCCCCTTAGTGAAAAGAACTGCAGACTTGTCAACAAACTGTTGGCACCACCACTGGCAGTTACATCAAAATAAAATCCAATATAAACACTAACACTATCGATTCAGCTAACTTAATAGAAGCTATATACTATTTGTATCTGGTTTCGCTTGGTATTGAACTGCTGCAAATAGATAACACAACAAAAGTAGCTAATTTAGGCTATTTATCTGGTGTAATTATAAGGTTAGCAGTGGGGGCCAAGCACCTTCGATTAATGCGTGAAAATGACTAAGACAGAATAAGCTGTGTTTTTATTGTTCTTCCCATTCTGCTGACAGTGTGTGAATGCAGCATCAGACATGGGTGACCTTTGAGTTGTTGTTTTCCTCATGTGAGCTAATCAGAATCAGATCTTGAGAGAATTCAAAGAGCAACTGAACGCCATGTTTTAGCTTGGACACACTCCCCCCTCACAAATTAGAAAAAGGCATTCGTACCCATATACACAACTGTTGTTCCTTAAATGTTGGGGTGCGTGTGTGTGTGTGAGAACAAAAGGACTGAACACTACAGACTGGGACTAGGATCAATTGATAGTGTGCTTAAAAAAGTGCATTTAGTGTTAAGTTACTCTTAAGATTTGGGTCTTTGATTTGCGGCACCCATGGTTACCATAGTAACAGCAACCGCAAAAACTCCTTAAGGAGCTTGTTTGTCAGATATACAAACACAAAATTAACTGGTGTATCTGTTTGCAACCAAATGTTGTTTTGATAAAGAAAGTCAGTGTCTAATCTGTCTTCTTCCATCACGCCACGAGCAACCGCAGTCAGATTTAGAACCTGCTTATTTTAGCTAGCTTTTAGTTATTGTCAAAAGTTATTGTTAGAAATATTCTCAGGGATAAATTGCTGCTAACTTACCTTTACACTGATATCACAGCAGACACCCATCTGAGAGTAACAAGAGGATAATTAAAAATGCATTTTACAGAGCAGAGGGGATTGTGTGTGTGCGTGCGTGTGTGAGTCTGTGGTGTGTGTGTGTTTTCTATCTGTGCAGACCCTGGAGGCTTGGAAGCCGTAGCAGCTACAGCAGTGCGCTGGCTAAGTTTCTGTTGCTGCCTGGCATGTCACTGAGGGTTTATGTAAGAGCACACGCAGGCTTCATCTCTCTCACGCAGAGACACACACACACACA
>NW_023340246.1:4701837-4708521 GCF_004916995.1 Morone saxatilis
CACACACGCACGCACACACATACACACACATACACAGAGTAAATACCCCGGCAATGGATTATGCATGTATTCCTTCTCTATCTCCCTTCTGCTTGGTGAAGACGCATCTAAGCTTTGATGAAGCAATGTAAACAACCATATGCAGTGACAACCAATGCTGTCAAGCCAAGGTCCTGCTAGTGTGTTTCTCTAAATAGGCTTGACTACATCTGACAATGTTAGCAAAGGGATGCACGAAACATAAGGCATTATTTACACAGCCCTCTGGTGCCACAGTGGAATGACAGAAAGCGTAAGAAACAAGTCAAAGCTAAAGCCTCATTTTTGAGCGTAATGCTAACGGGAAAATACAGACCTCAAACGCTTTGAAGGGCAAATTACGGCCTCAGACTGACCTCTAAACCCTGTGCTTGTATGCCAGAGAGATGAACAGCCAATGGCAAACCTGCTACATATTGTTGATAACATTAGAGGCAATGCCTGTAGGATCTTTAAGTGAGGAGAGATGGCCTTGAGGGCTTCATGAAAGCTGAGAGGAAATATTAATAGGCTTTAGACTATAAATTCTTATTAAAGCTATAGCTCAGATCTATCGTATTCTATTCCCTAATGTTTCAGTTTTGGTGGTCACTGAGCACTTAGATGTACAGTGAGGGATTCATTTTTCTTTTGCCGTTAGTCCTGCGGGTAATGATAACATTTATCCGTGGGGCAAAATGATATTGAACCATCCATATTGCACAAATGAGCTCTTGAGGTCTCCCAAAAGTGTGTACATGTGAGTGTGTATGTGTGTGTCTTTAGCGTGTATCTCTGGACTATGGGAGCAGCAGGGAGAGCCGATATGGAGATGGATAGATATGAATGCAGACACTATCAGTGGAAAATAGAGGAACATGCGACAGAGCACGGCATCGCCATGGCAGCGGTCCAGGGCAGGCATTATGAGACAGTGAGTGCATGAATGATCACCCATTGGGTCATCTTCTGGGAGATAGGGTGGGCAGGGACAGGTCTGTTTTGGCAGGTCTGTAGCTTGTCAGCGTTCCTGTCCATTGGCTTTGTCAGGTGTGATTAATTACAGTAGGCAGAGAATTATATTAGAGTCAATGAATCAAAAATGATTATTATTATTAAGTTATAATACTGTACTTAAGTTTTTAATAGTATCAAACCCCATTTTGGATACAATTTATGGCCAAGATTTTTGTCAGCAATAGCCATTTAATGTATTTACAAATGCCTCTTGGTATAGTAGTTTTTATTGCTACCTTTCCCATATGGCAATTGAATTGTGCACATGTGCACAGGAATAATGCGGAAGACAAGATTCACATCAACAATTCAGTATTGTCATCTTTATGTTTTTATACAATATTTTACAAACCAAATGAAAAATATGAATACATTAATCAATAATAAATATGAAAATATATTTTAAACATAATATTCGCGACTTTCAATAAATACACGCTAGGCTAATCCAGTGGTTCTCAAATTTACTTACTTATTAACAATGATAGAGGAACCAAAAATAATAAAGATTCAAGTTGAATTTTAGTGAAATAAGAGTATTCTGATTCTATGTTTTGTTTATTTTAAATCATATTCCACTCCATATTTTTCAGCTGGGCTAAGCTACCAAGGTTCTTGGAAAGACCTGGGAAATAGTTGTCTGTGAGCTTTCAACCGTAACTTGCAGTCCTCCTCAGTGGACAGAGTTTGCTCAGTTGTCATGGAGATAACTCCATTAGGAAGACTGTGAGATGTGGTTGAAAGCACAGGGAAAAGCTAGCAAGTGGTCCTTGACATAAGACTCAAGAGGTTTTGGCTGCTGATCAATAGAATATATATATAACACCTATGGCTATGCTAACTGACATTTTATAATTAAATAAATGAAATGAGTGATAAAATGAACAACAGATCAAATGGCAGTGGAGGTAAATGGTAGTTAATGGTCCAGAGAGAATATAATTCTGATTCATATTGCTTTATGACAGCAGGGTGTCTAAGTGGGTGGGGAGACTCACTCAGGATACTGCAGAGAGCCAGAAAGATCCCAAAACTTTACTGTAGGCTGCCTCAGATCAGTTACCAGCTTTTTTATTAAGCATTTTTTACTATTTTGGAAGTACTCACATAACAGTAATCCAGTTACATGCAATCTGCAGCTCCCCAAACTGCAACAAAACATGCGTATAGTAAATAAATCTTCATCGCATTTAAATCCTGACCCTTGCGAGCTCATCACTGGAAGCTTTTAAGCTACAAGATGTCTGTCCAGCTTAGCTGTTATCTGAAGAGCTGGCAGCGCAGGCGGGGCAGCAGAAATCTGGATCGAACGTTGCTGTTACCTAACTCTGAAGTTATTTTAAAACCAAACACAAGACGAGACATTTGTCGCTTGTAACTGATGAGCCTCTCCTGCTGTTGAATCACTACTTTGTGTTTTGAGCTGTATTATTCATCTGTTCTCTGATCTTGCAGTCAGTCACTGTTCTGTTAGTGAAAAATGGCCTTCCTTTACGTGTGACTGCTGAAATGTGTCTTTCTATTTCACGCTATTCCTTTTGCTCTCTTTCCTCCCTGTTCCTGTCTTTCTATTCTCTCTTCGTCTTCCCCTCCCTTCCCTTTTTTCCTCCCCACCCTCTCTCACTTTCTATCTCAGTTTTTGGATCGGCACCAGTGCCAGCTTGCAGGCTGATTACGAAGGCTTTAATGTTCCATTTAACAGCAGCATGTTTTGGGTTGTGTGTGCGTGCGTGTGCACATGGAGGAGAATAGGCCTCACCACACTCATTGACACACATAGACACGGTGACATTAGCCTTTATTAAGCCAGCTGTGCCTGTCCGCCTGGCACTTCCCTGAGTGGACAGAAACGTCTGGCATTCAGCCTGTCCTTTGATGGCCGACCGCAAACAGCCATAACGGCAAATGGGAGCCGAATCAGGAGAGGGATAAGACTTAATGGAAATGTTAACAGCCTAATATCCGTAGCTGTAAAGGCGAGGAAACACTGGCTTCAGGTCCTGACTGGGTCATTTTGGTTGCTAAGTGGTAATCGTGTGCCATCTAGTGAAGCTTTTGTTTTTCATCCTCGACAGCTGCCGTCTATTCCACTGACGTCTGACGGTGCTTTCACATGTGACAGGCAGACAAGATGATGCAAAGACACTCAGATGGAGGAGTCTCATCGCCCTGCCCCACTTTCTCTCTCTCTTTCTTCTCGCCCTTTTTTACATAACGAAGTGTTTCATAACTTGCCAGATTGTCGAGGAGCCGCAGTGGCTTTCTCTCCTCCTCCCTCCCATCATCAGCTTCTCTCCCGCATCACTTCCCTGACACCTTTCCTCCTCCTCCTCTTCATTTTCCCCCCTCTCCCTCTCCCTCTCCCTCTCTCTCTCCCCTCAACTCTTCCTTCCCACATCGTCCCGTCCACGTGTCTCCTCCTGTTCCTCCCGGGGGGCCTGGGCAGATGAGCGGAGGCAGGGCAGTACGGGGGCAGGAGGCAGCGCCTGTGGGGAGGAAGCCACGTCGCATTTGTGTGCAGAAAACGTCAGGCGGCGTCCCGTTCACCCCCCTCCTACCCAATCCCGAGGGGACTTTCTTTCTCAAATTAGTTTGACTTTCTCCAGAACAGGGGGACCTGGATTGGGGTGTGTGTGGGGTGTGTGTGTAGCGAGTGGGGATATTGCCTACCTCGCTGTCACACTCCCTTGTCACACTCATTTTATCCCTTCTCCACTTCCTGTTTCCCTTCTTCTGTCTCTCCTCCCATCTCTTTGCTCCTGTGACATCCCCCACCACCTTCCTTGTCTCGTTAACTTCCCACGTGCAGTCTATCGGTTTTGCTACTCCAGCCAGAATTTACATGGGTGGGACCTGCAGACGGGCAGCTCTGCAACCCGATGGACTGCTCTCAACTGCGCCTAACCCTGTCTTGATTGTATCTTCCTCCTTCTTACCGTTCATTATCTTCTTATTTCTCTCTCTTTTTTTCTCCACCAGCTTTGCACACTCTTTCCTCCCATCATAGGTATGTGAATGGCCGACCGACCCCACGCCCCGTCGTCCCTGCAGACGAGCTCTGTGCGCTGCTGGGCGGGATTGCTCTTAAGGGGAGCCTAGAGCAGCGGTCCTCTGCTTTTACAGCGAAATCTCACAGTACTACTTCGACTGGAAACAGGACTTTAGCCTACTCTTTAGTTAGATGAGGAGTCACAGATCTGGAAGTACTCACTCATAAAGGTCGACTGAGCTAGAAAGCATTTGTCCATAACGTACTTTGACTGGTCTGAATATCTCTCCATTGATACTAATGGTGCTGTTCATCAGAAACAAGGATGCAGTTACTCCAGTGGGAATCATCATGAAGGTACTATAACGACATTCTCACTGCCACGTCTTGCAAATTCGTACAAATATGACGAGTAAACGCCGCATCCTTCTTGCGCGAGAACATTTCCGGGATGGCACCACGGCGTCGGCGACTATCAGGTTTAACAAGTATAAAGCAAAAATAAATATGCAATGTGCGGCGACAAACATCCGAAGCAGTCAAAGTAGCAATCAGAATTACGCTAAAGGATACCTATCTGCGTGAGATTTATTCCTTTTTTTTGTTTTATTGAAGTTTTTTGGGGCTGTTTTATTCTTTTGATAGTGACAGTGTTGAAGACAGACAGGAAGCAGAGAGAGGGATGACATATATCAAAACCCTCTTGGAATGGAACTTACTAAATGCGTGTCATCCCCCGCCTCTAGAAACAAAAACACCCAACCCTGAGAGACGAGGGAGCCACGCTCTTCCCATTTTATTTTGAAAGTCTACTGATGTTTCCTGAGCATAGTATCTAGCCCTTTATAAATACACCTACACCGAGTGCCTTCCACCCTCATGCCAATATGACACACAAACGCAGGAATCATAAAAGTTAAGATGTGGAAGAAATAACTATAAACAATCGCCGAAACCAAGATTGTTCTGTGTGGTACATGTTAGGCCTATTTTTAATTATACGAAATGGAAATCGCACTAAACATAAAAAATAAAGCTCTTAAACAACACTACGGGTCTTCTTCAAGACCCACCGGCCCTCATCGTGTACAGGACACGCTCCACAGAAGGCTTAGTTGATGGGGGATCTATGGGGCATTAACTCTTAAAATCATATCTGATTAATTTGTGATACAACAATATAAAATTGGACCTTAGTCCAGAGCCTACATTAACCAATGATTGCGTTTTCCCTAGGTTGGCATAATCCAGTTAGACTAGCCATCTAGGATCCAATGTTATATCACAAACAACAAATGACAAGCTTCCAAGAATTAGTTCTGGATGTTCAGATATCCTCAACATGATAAATCAAGATACCTCGACCGAATTAGACCTTTGCATTTAGCACCAACAAAGAACAACGTTTTTCACGTTGGCAGGCCTGCATGTTGGTAAATACACATGTTAAAGCTTTCTCACAACTAAGTGGACCAGATTTGCAAAGGGGCCGGCCCGAACAGATGACATTTGCTCGAAGTATAGTATGTTTGTGCCAGTCACCACCCAACAACAAAACATACTATCCATCTGATACTCACCAACCATTCAAGAAGCCACAAAATTTTTCTATGGAACAAATAGACATGTCAACAGGCAGGAAACTCGGACTTCCAAACTGGGAATGCACAACTTGGCTTCAATTAGAGGCATGATAGCTAGAAGTCCAGATTAAATACGGAAGTTTTTGTTAAACCTGGTAACATATTTGTCAGCATTAGTTCTATAAAAGCCTTGTCGCTTTCCCACTCCAAAACTTACTTTACTTTAAGGACTGAACCACCTGACCTCTAAGTACCCATGAGGATCTTGATGTGAACATTTTTGCTGACAGTGAATATTGTTTTAATCAATTGATGAATGTTTACTAACATTTGTGGTAAGTGGTATCCAGTTCTTGAAAGATTGATCATTATTTCCCTCTAAATCACTGTACAAGTTCAAGCAGACATGCCGGAGGACCTTGCCCCTTCCCCAGAAGGGGATTGAGACAATGGGAAATATTTTCGTCCCTAATCATAAGGTACTTACAATGATATACACAGATTTCACTCGACAAATTTTTTAGTTTCAAGAATTGAGAGGCAGTGTTGTGTTTTTGTATTTCATGTCTATGAAACAAAGGATATGTCTTCAAGTTTAGATTCAGCATAGTTTTAATTTCCCTAATAATTAAACCCTATCAATTCTATATTCTCATAGATATTCCTCAAATGTAAACCGGAGTTATTGGGATAGTGAGGGATTGCCCTGGACTGTCATTGCGCCTTTGATGAAGGCGTACGGAGCAACGACCAGGACAGCTTCACTAATGGTTGTTTCAGACAAGCCATTATTAGCTCTGTTTTTGAACTGTGAAATCAATGCAAAGCTATTCTACTCAGAACTGTCCAGAACCACTTAATATATAAAGCTGAAAGGACCCATAGGTCCCATTAAATCAGTGGCTGAGGTTGAGTGCTCGTGAAGTAAAGTGCTGCTGTCTTTGTACCAAAGAGTAATTTGCTAAATTAAAACGCCACAAGATATGTTATAGATGGTTTAGTCAGACAAGGGTGCTAGTGATAGGACAAATAGGTAAAACATAACATAGCAACATTCTAATGAATTTCCGCTCGGCT
>NW_023340246.1:4708621-4717579 GCF_004916995.1 Morone saxatilis
ACGGTGTAGAGCAGTCTTGCGCCGCTGAAACAAAAAGTACACGTGCCTAGGATTTTGCTTGCTGTGTGGAAACCTGCAGCAGATTTTTCCCCAACTGCTTTGAAAGTTTTCTGGCTTCTTTTTTGGAGTTTGAAGCTGCATAATCAAAAAAAATTATATTAACAGTGGATTGAAATGGTGTTAGCTCTTAGTGAGGAAAGCCACAGACAAGTAATCACCCGACTCTACAGTTTTCCCAGAGCTTTACAGAGTGCCTTTAAACTCATTGTTTTGGATTTTACAGCAATTTTACTGTTTTCAAGTTGGCGGCTAGCTGGTGAACACAGTGATGCAGTTAAAGAGCCAGATATTTCTCAATAGGAGTTGGTGGAGACCAAAAACAGAGCGTATAAGGAGAATGAAATTGTTGGCTACAGTCATCAGGGTGGTCAGAAACACGACCTCCAAACTGAATGCACAACTGTTTGCTAATAGGTGATATGATAAGGAGTTTGTTAAAGCCTGTTTTAAAGCTTGTCCCTTACTCAAAACTTACTTATTAAAATGTCAGTACAAGCAGGATCTGATGAAATTTGCTGACAGGTGATATATTAAAATGGAAGGTAGCTTCATTCCCTCTCCCTCCCTCAGTTGAGTTTCGCCTTGACTTAAATACAATGCTTTTTTCAGTGAGCGTTTCTGTCCTATACAGAAGATGTTTTATTCATAGTTTCTTATAACTTACCTACAAGAATTATTCCCTTCAAATAGTAAAAACACAATTGAATATGTCTTCTGACTGTTCTATTCCTCGATGAAGGCTGTTACTGCACACCAGCTCTCTTTTATTTACCCAAGTCCTCAAGAGAGCAGCCTCGCTCAGCTTAAAGATTACCAATCGCTCTAGGAGGTTTTTTAACCAGAGAGGTCAAGTGGGAAGGTTATATCTAATGAATCGCTCGGCTTCTCGCGCTACCCACCAGGGTTCAATGGTAAGATGAACAAGTAGATTATGACGAGCCCAGCAAGGGGCCTCAGTGGTCCCCCATCCACAGAGCTCTTGCATTTAACCTTTGAACCTTGTGGAACATGTAAGCGTAGTTATGAGTGATGACATAGATCACTTGGACTGCAGAATGCAGAGGAGCTTTAAGTTTTAGCCAAATACCGAGAACGGAGCTGATCCATAGTATTTAGTAAATTAATACTGTAGAGTCGCAGGGCCTAGGCTTTGGCTCATTGCACAAGAACAGATTACAGTCAAACACCATCCATTTAGCGCAAGAACCTTAGACTTGAACTTAGATTTAGATTGTTTTAACCGTTTTCACCTGTGATTCTATGATCTCTGACAGTTTGTTACAGGCCTTAGGCCTCGATTTTAGATTCTTAGTACCTTAGATCTGTTGTCTAACTGTCGGGAAATTAGTATTTAGTATGGGGAGTAGTAAGTATATTATAATCTCGAATTATAAAGTTTACTAGTCTGTAGGCCTTTGCTAGCTGTCTATCCTGCTTAGTGATGCTGTGGCACAGCAGTGCTTTGAAGCTAAAAGCTAATGCCTATGTGCTAACCATGCTCAAAATGACAGTGTAAAATTCTGACGTTTAGCAGGTATTATGTTTCCATCCTAGTTTAGCATAAAGCATAGGTACAGCTGAGGCTGATGGGAATGTTATTCGTTTTTACTTAGTCGAGTCTTTGGTCATAAATAAAAAAGTAATGGACAAATAAAGCAGCGACCCAAGGATGGTCAAAAAGAAAGTAAAAGAGATCACCAAAGTGATTACAAATCAGCAAAATAAAATTTGATGAGTTAAATTCAATTCAATACTAAGACCCACGGGACCCTTGAATCTGAGAGTTCATTTCAAGGTGTTTATTTACTTTATTTTAAGTTTCAGAAAACATTTTGAGACAGTAGTCTCAGAAGGGGGGTCTCTGCTGAAGCGAGGTCTGCACTGAATGCCCTGGAAGTGCAGGTCTCAGAAAGGGCGTTGTCACACCCTGATTGGCGAAGAGGGTAATGCACCAAGCTGCTCTCAATCATTATTTAGGAGCCAGGGCCCACACGCTGTACAAGAGCATCATCTGAATAACCCTCCAATCAGCTTAGCTCATATAAATTAGTACCAAAGAATGAGATCTGCATACAGACACAGTAGGAGAGTACAAAAAGTAAAGTGCAAAGGGAAGTTGAGTGAGGGAGGAGGTCCAATTACTGGAGGACTCAAGTCACACGTCTGTATGCAACCGGTGTGTGAAAGCCAACGATGAATTAATGACGGCTCCAACCCTGACCTTCCCGTATTCCCGTATGGGGGCGTAAAGGGAAAGACAGCTTCCCTTCAGGCATCAATTAAAAGATTACAATGTTATTGTTGTCGCCTATTGTAGAACCATCATTTTATGTGCATCTCTTAGGAAAAGGAGGCTGTTTACAATGACAGGTTTCCAACGGTGACTAACTATAAAGCAAATGTGCAAGACATACACACCAATACACAGACCAATTATAACATTTGCAAAGGTGAGGAGAGGAAATCAGAGATTACTTGTTACTGCAGACAATGGATGTCAGTATGTTCCCAAAGAACACCATCTGTTCTAATTCATCTGCTCTTTTATTGCAGACTGATCTGGCAGAATCTGATAGTGGCACCACTCATTGTGGTTTTATATATAAAACATGGTCTACACCACTTTACACCAGAGCTCTTAGGCTCTAATCCCCATTGAATAGCTTTAATTTAATTTCTCGCTGAATATTAATATTTCTGATAATTTTTTAGAGTAGCAGAGTGAGAGACAGGAGCAAGGCATACTTTTTGGGGGTGTTATTTAAACAAGTATAGATTTATATTCTTGTATTATTCATCTGTTCTTTTCTTTTGTTATTCCAGTTCTTCCCTTACGGCGACGCGTCCAAGTTCGCCCAGCACGCCTTCAGGACCTTCGACAAGAACAGCGACGGCACCATCGACTTCAGAGAGTTCATCTGCGCGTTGTCCATCACATCACGAGGCAGCTTCGAGCAGAAACTCAACTGGGCCTTCAACATGTACGACCTGGACGGAGACGGCAAGATCACACGGGTGGAGATGCTGGAGATCATCGAGGTATCACAAGGAATAATCTTTCTAAGAGAGCTACGGTCGGATATGAAGTGGTACACTGCCACATGGCTTCCGTGCTTTTTAACGTGCTGAGTCACAAGGATGCAGCACTTTAGATTTTTTTTAATACTTAGTCAAAGGTTCTACAGCTGAGCCCGCAAGGCCTGACAACACACAGATTATTCATAAACAGGAATAATGTGAAACAAGCAACAAGAGGCGAAAGTGCACGTTTAGAGCAGACTCATCAGGAATTTGGGGCACTTTGTCTCAGATAAAATCAGTCAGATAATACTGTTGTCATTCAGCATCATTTCTTTTCACTCACATGTGAAGCTGAAATCACAATTTCCAATTCTCTAAAATATTTAATCTGTGAATTGATTCTAGAATACTAAGACAGTTTAATCAGAGCCTGGTTTATTAAACAATGATTGTACAAACAGAATATCCATACATTAAAAAAATCAGGTTGTCAGTGAAAATGTGCATTCAACATCTGAGCAGTGAAGTCCACTAACAAACTGTGGCTCCACTGATCTGTAGAGTGTAAATATAGAATGTTTGCATGCATGTTTTGATGTTTGCAGACCAATCTTTCACATTCTGTTCTGTCATGTGGGAGGACATGAATAAAAAAGAAAAAACTAATAGCACAGACTTTTCGCCCTTATTATTTAGACAGCACATCATATTATCTGTGCAGTAGTCGAAGCCTGAAGTTCAGAGGAAACAACACTTCATTTCAACACACAAGCAGGCTTCCTTGATTGCTCTTTCCTCGTGTCTGTTCCTTACCTCACTCAGGAACAGACACGAGTGAAGGAAACGTGGCTGCATTAAGAGACTTACCTTCTAAAACCCTGCTCTCTTTCTCCCCCTGCAGGCGATCTACAAGATGGTGGGCACTGTGATCATGATGAAAATGAACGAGGACGGCCTGACGCCCGAGCAGAGGGTGGACAAGATCTTCTCCAAGATGGATAAGAACAACGACGACCAGATCTCGCTGGAGGAGTTCAAAGAGGCGGCCAAGAGCGACCCGTCCATCGTATTACTGCTGCAGTGTGACCTCCAGAAATAGGCCGGAGGGCGAGCAGAGGAGCGCTGCACCAGCCGCCACGGACTGCACAGAAAGAATTTCATGTTCCATTCAGTTTGCAGCTATTTCCACTGAAAAAAAAAAATATGCTTGGACTACCTTTCAATGGATCTGCTTCTTGTGTTTGAAACACTCGTGTGCATGAGAATGTTATTTGCTATAAAAAGATCTACACACAACATACAACAGTGTGGGGGTGCACGCTCACACCACAAACACACTCACAGTACATATACACACACACACACACACACACACACTCACTACATATAAACACTTCGCACAAATAATATATATAGATAGATATATAAATATGAATATATATTTAAATTATTCAAAGATCAACTGCCAAAATGTGAAGTGTGCAAAGTATTTTCCATACAGTTTCATTCTACTGGAGCTTGCGCATCATTGATGTGCTACGTTGAATTTGCCGCTACTCTATTTATCGTTCCGAGTTTAATGACGCTAGCTGTATGTGTTTCATAATACTGAGTAATGTCAACTGAACCAAATTCCTATGATAATGTATCTGCCTCCAATAAGACACTCGATCCATCCTCTCCGATATGATATTAGCTCTAGAAGAGATGGATTAGCGTTTGTCCAACTTTTCCTTCCAAAACATGCTTGTACTGTCGGTAAAGAAAAATGTAAACGTAGTTAATTTGCATGCCTTTAGGTTCTGCCTTAAAAAATCTCCTCATTTTGCATCCTGTAATCGCAGACGGAAAGCCTTATCAAAGCAGCGCGGCGTCACGTGGGAGAAACCGTGAGAAAAGATTTTTACCGTATAGGGAGCAAAAAAATAAACCATAATGCAGTAGGTCCTTCTACAAGTATTGTCGTACGGGATGTAATTTTCGTGATCTGTCCGAGACCTGTTTTCTTTTAACTGCTTTAACTGTGGGAGCATGTTTCCTCGTAGACTAGCTGTAGTATATGTTGCTGAAGAACTAAAAACCCGCCCCTGTGCATTCAAACACTGTCTCTAATTAGCAGAAGCTGATCGTGAAGGAATCCCCCATTTTGAAGCTAGAAAGAGATCAATTGATGGAGGCAAGTGAGATCAAACACTCACATTAGGATTCCCTGGAGAATAAATGCAGTTTCCCTAGGCTGGAGTAGTAGTATAGTAATAGTAGATTAGAAAGAAGTATTAATTTATAGTTGGAGAGCATTGTTATCAAACTTAGTTATAACGTGTCCCATTACATCCATCTCTTTTCCAATTAGCCTGCAGGTTGCATATCAATACGATCAATTCAGAGTTTTTAAACTCTTAGAGAAGTTAGAAATAAGGCCCGCGCAGCATTTCTTGTTTGTCTTTTTCAGTGGAAGTAAATGAATGCGAAGCAGTGAGAGGAGCAGTGAGTGGCGTTTCATTATACACTGTAACTAGTAGAGGACAGCCCTTACTGTAAAGCCATGTGTTTAGTAGGTTGGACAACTCGCCCTCCCTAACCCTGGAAGTATTTCTCTCTTACCAATCAGTCAATCTTTTTGTACTTTTTTACTCCCCCTCTCTCACACATTGTACACGTACTGATGCATACTAAATGTAGAGAAGTTCAGCGTGGTACCTCCCAGAAAATGATTTGGAAATAAGCCGTCTTGAAACTTTATAGAAGTTGACCCTGTCCGAGAGCTCCGCAGACCCTTTCCAACCTGCATTAACGCTGCCAGTGTTCAAAGAGCTTCAGGAGGTTAAAGGAGATGTGATTATATCATAGGAACAGTACAGTATTGCAATGAAGATCCAGCATACCGGTCCATCGTCATCTCTCAGCAGTGTGGCTTGCCCCGCCCCCGTCAGTTTGTAATCTGAACTTCTTTACATGGACATCTTCGGCCAGACAATGTTTCTAATTCCAACTCTGTTATTACTATTATTGCTATCAAGATACCAAATGTAAGCAAAGGCAAACGTGTACAAGGATTCTTTTGTAGCATGTATTGTGTCCCTGACAACATGGCTGCACTACTCCCTGTGTTGTGATTTACTCTAATAAAAGGAACTCTATGGGCTCTTGTCTGGTCTGCTAACTCAACAAACCATCTCTTCAAGCAACATCGATATAAAGCCTCACCTAGACCAGTTCTTAATTATTTCAGCTTATTATTTAATGTATCCAAAATCAGTAAATGCTCAGGTTGGAGAGAATGTAGCTGGGTGATGTTTCAGCTTGACTTTTGATACTTTAGGTTTTATGCTGATAATAATTTTACTTAAGTGATACTAAATGCAGGATTGTGTCATTACTTTTACACAGGGAAATGATCTGAGCACACCACTGACCCCAGTCTATGAAGACTTGGTAGTTAGTTGCCTCGTGGTCCAAACAGCTCTCTGCACTGACATGAACTGTACAAACTGTCCTGTATCATTTGACTATAGCCACCTGATGACCTATTGTCACTAAAGACACCAGAGTGACAGCCGGGGGACTGCTGCACTCAACCAGCCATCCACACAGAGCTGATAAATAGCCAGTTTAGTGTGGTCTTAGGGTATACCTACAGATGAGTATAAAAAGAGACTTTAATTGTGAAAAAGAAGCAATCCTGTTTCATTCTTTAATTTTTCAATACAAGAGATGAATCTAATGAGCATCCTCCACTATTAAAAAGGTTGCACTCATGCACTGCTGACTGGAAGATACATTTCAGTAGTAATGTCCCTGTACAACCACCAGATGTCACTTTTAAGACAAAATAGTTTGTTTTAAGAAAGACAAACAGTGAACATTTTCTATAAAAACACAATTTGATGTTTGTTTTTCAGGTGAATTTACATCAGCAGGAGTGGAAATACAGCAGAAAATTTTTTCTGTGGAAATGGCTGAGAAAGCCTGCTATATTTACCCATGACTCTGGCACAATAGCACTGATTACAGAGGGTTCACTTGGAGGTTTGTGTACTCTCTATCACACACACACACACACACACAGAGAGTCAACTCCAAACTAAAAACCCCAGAGACCGCATCAAGCTGTTTGAAGCTTCAGGCAAACCAAGAATGGGGCGACCCCCTAACCCCTGTGCAAATGTGGAAAATGTATACTGACTATTGATCCACATGGGTTCACACAGAGGACGGCACTGCTGCTACATTACATCTACAGTATGTAAAAGGGACGAGACAGGAGCTTTTAGAAAAAGGAACATTTATTTTACAGGAACCATATACTTTACATAGTCGGTCAACTCAATTTCATTTCACACATCGCGTGACTGTGGCTGGCTTTAAATTAGGAGATTGTAAAAGTAAAAAGTAGAGTGACAACGAAAAGACAATCTGCTCTGGCGTCTCAACATCTTTCCCAGGGTGATACTACAACCAGTTACTATCTACACCCCCCTGTCCCGCCTGTCAATCACTTGACACCAGCCCAAATTCTGAAGTCCTCTTCTGACAATCAAACTTAAAGGTTAAAATTCTGAGAAACTGTATTCGATGTGAACGTCATACAGCTCCCTGCCCTTGTGTGTCAACTGCAGTGTAAGCAGTGTTCACACACACCTGATGATGAAAATAAAACAAAAAGAAAATTCCAACTTATCATTAAACAAAATGAATTTTAAAAAAAAACATCGGTATCGGTAAATCAACAGCTGTATCGGTAAATCAATACCAGCATCAACCAAGGAAAGTGTGATTTTTGTACAGATTGTGGAAGTGAAGGGGTGGGGTGGTGGTTGGGGTCTCCAGAACACTACTTTGGGGGGTCTGTGTTGATGCCGTATTTCTCTTTTAGGAGCTTCAACTGCTCCTCTTTCTTCTTTGTGTCCATCTTCTGGAAAGCCTGCAAAAAAAGAGTGAAAACTAAATTATATTTGGGTAATTGCATGAAGATATATGTTCAATAACATTTTTCAATTCCCAAACCTAGATTTGTGTCTGACATTTACTAAAGCCCATTCAGTGATTGCCCTTTGACCTCCAGACACTGTAATGCTCATACATACTCTGTTCGCATTGTAGTAGAGGACCACCAGGTAGCGGTTGCAGACATTGAAGCCTGACAGATGGTCACAGGCGTTCTTGGCATCAAAGATGTCTTCATAAACCACATAGGCCGTTCCTCTTGATTCAGGTGTGTTCCCTCTGAGAAGCAAGAAGAAGAAAACAGACAGGAAGTGACTACATGACCAACATCTGCAGTCTCACAGGTGTTATGGGGAAATAAAAATCGCGCATGAAACCGAGCAGAACCTCTTTCACATAGGATATTATATGCAAATGAACCTAAAGGCCATCCTGATATTTCATTCTACATATCTGTGCAGCATCAATAGTGGCAGTCTAAGATATTCTGACCGTCCTGTGGCTTAATAAAAGGGTGATTCACATCTATCTGCCCTTCTGGAGAGATCAGTACGATGACTGAGAGCTCAATGCCCTGCAACTTAAAAACACACACATGCAAATAATTAAGAAAATTAAGAAAACTGCTTCATCAATGTGACAACACGCGCTGCAAATACACAAAACAAGAACAGAAGTTTTCCCAGACGAGGCCTCGGACATGTTTGTTATTGCCACAGTTTGTGACTCATGAAGTTACTGAAGTCGGCTCTGTGTATCAGCAGGTCATTGTTTTCCTGTTGTTTTGTAGTGCATTTTTTTTTGTTGCTTTTGCTCTGTGAAAATGCATACTTACTGTGTCTAAGTATGCATTTTCACAGATGCACAGATGTGAAAATGTATGTAAATTTAAAATAATTTCTAGATCTTGACAAGTTGTTTTAATTATTA
>NW_023340246.1:4717679-4723911 GCF_004916995.1 Morone saxatilis
ATATCGGCCGATATATCGGACTATGGGATTTTTAAATCACCAAATATCTGTATCGGTATCGGCCTTAAAAATCCTCTATCAGTCGGGCTACGCGGGAGCACACACAGTCAAAGAAACACCTTGTTAAATTGAGAATCAAGGTAAATTTGAAAAGTTGGAAAACCCCAGGTCCATCAGTGATAACAGGTTGACTGTAGCCTCTTTTGAACGTTGGAGTGTTTATAAGTAACTACTGTCTGTCAGGTTTCCTACATAAACACACTAGTGAAAATGTTCTACCCACCAATAGGTTTTAGGCAAAGGACTTCAGACAGTTCAGTTCAGTTATCCTGCGATGATGAATAGTAAGAGAAGAGACGATAAAGCTCTTTGATTTTACACACTCGTGTCGTACAGCAGCATCTTGTGGCCACAGTGGACAGAGCCGTTTCACTAGTGATGTAATAGACCATAGTGACCAACCCTGATGTTTTTCATCAAAGTGAATCAGTTCTATTTGTAACACCCAGAATGCCTCACCAAACCAAAACCCCATCATCAGTGGAGGTGAAGGGTGGTCAGGGGCAACATGCACGTAAAACAAACTCCACCTTAACAAATGTGATTCTGTGTGGTGTGTAACGCTGTAAACACTGAAGTTACCTCTTCATCATTACAATGTCTGTAGCCTGTACCGTGGGTTGTTTCTGGTCTAATAACGCCTATATGATTATCATGCAGGTATGAACTCAAACCATTCAAATGTCTGATAGAAGTCTACTGTTTTACTGGAAAGACTTACCTCTTGTTAAACATTGCTAGCTTTGTCTGCACTGAAAAGCATCATTAATCGATGTGGTTTGAATGTGTTCGTCACAACAACAACAGTCTAACCTGACCGTACTCATATGGCCCTGCACCTGATACCTGGGTCATCATCAAATGATACAAATTCTGAACTCAAAATGGTGCTTAAGTACTTCCTTTGGCCCATCTAACCCACATAAACCCTCCAGAAATCTACAGTGTATTAACACTTACGTTCTGATCTGCCGTATTGGTCCATATTTCCCAAAGATGTCGTACATCTCCTCAGCTGTGATCTTGTAGGGAAGGTTCCTGACGTACAGGATTCTGTTCACCTCAGGAGGTAATCGGATCTAAAGGAAAACACAGAAACACCAAGGCCTTTTACTAACCGATAACAGATAACAAACACTAGTTCATGCGCTGCAGTGAAGGAGACACTTTCATTAATGACCAACACATCTGTGAGTTTGGCTTCCCAGAGGCTAATGTTAGCTGTTAGCACATGACCAACCGATGTCAGTGTTCACATACGCGTACATGAAACAAACAGACCACAGATGGCTCAAGTAGTCAGTGAATATTGCCAAATGTGTGTTATCGTCCGTCGTAAGTAACACAAATCAAGACTGCGTCAAGTTTTTAACAGTGTGGTTGTTTCACGGCCGTTAGCATTTGAACCAGCTAGCCGTATGCTAACGCAGGGAGGCGGTATCTTCTAGCCCACCGAGCTAATATTATTCATTATATCGATCCCACAATACAGCAGCCCACTCGCTCATACTTACATTAGCGCGTTTCGCCGCTTGCATAGCCATGGTGAAATGTTTTGTGTGGAAATAAGACCGCTGAACAACAAACACGCAGTTTCTCTTCGCTGTTACCGTCAAAATGGCAGCTGGCTGGTGACGAACTTCCGGTTTCCGCCTGAGGACTGGACACAAACACGACTCAGTGCTGCCCCCCGCAGGATGACTGCAGGTTATTGCTTATGTTCATATATTTTAGTTTGTTTATTATGTTTATTATTATATGATGCCCAACAGCGACACTCAGAAAATGAAGAGTAAACAAATGTTTCCAACAAGCATGTTAGATCCTCCTGCACAACAAACAGTACAATGTAGGTTCTCACACAGGGACCAGGACCTTTATGTACCTCAACTAAAGGAACTACAATCCTTTATTTTACAGGCTATCATTTAATTAATTACTAATTACCACTGTTTTTTTAAGCACTGTTTTGCATTATTGTCACTTTTGCTGCTGCAGCTGTTGATACAAACACTACTTCCTCCATCTGTTGGGTTGTAGAGAACTGTCAAAGGACCATTTTTAAAGGACCTGATGTGTTTGGTCTTTGTTAGACTGCATATTTAATGATGAAGCTGACTGCTGTGCTGTTGTAGGGTTTCTAATGTGCAAACAGGACACAGACAGATACTTCAGGGTCAAAATCTGCAACTACAAACATTCAAATATTCATCAACTCCAGCCCAAATGCAGCTGCAGCGTGCTCATCCCAATGCAAAACAAACTCATTCATGCTCACTTTACATTTACCAGATACAGACTCTGTCCCCTCAGGAGGTTCACCTGCCCTGTTGAGGATCACCTGGTGTTCAAGACGGAGCAGACCAGGACGTGCAAGAGGTAAGCCCTGTAGGAAATCATCACACTCACACACACACACACACACACACACACGTGTGTCACCTGGGCCCCCCACAGTGGGATGCTGTGCCTCTCTTTGTCCCCCTAACAAACGGTCTGGTCCAGCAGGAGGCCTGGTCCTGATCTCTGTGGCTGTATTTTTATGTGTATTTTTCCTTTAATGTGCAGGTGCGGGCTCCATTCAACTAGACAGGAGGAGTTCTCTAACCTGTCTCTGGATCTGGTTCCTGGAGGATCTGTGGAAGAAATGCTCCAGGACTACGTGAAGGAGACAAAGTTGGAGTTCAGGTGTGAGTGCGGAGGCAACACATCAGGCCAGAGGTCTGCCTTCGTGACCCTGCCAAGGTGAGTGACAACTCATCTGTCTTAAATGAACACCTGACCTGAGTGGTTCCCAAACAGGCCTCCACTATCCCTAAGAGCTCCTTGAAATTCACAATACTCTGACAGACACAGAAAACAGATAGAACGCAGTGATCATATTGCTAACCTCTCTCCCTAACGTCTACAGAGTGCTCGTCTTGCACCTGAAGCGCTTCCGCTTCACGCCTGCATTTCAGCAGGTGAAGGTGCACGACCCCGTCGGGCTGCTGAGGGACATGGTGGTGTCCTCCAACTAGGTAAAGACAAACTAAAGTCACCTGAGAATAAATAGAAGCACCAGGCTGATGTGAAAGTAAACGTGTGTGTGTATGTATGTGTGTGTGTGTATGTGTGTGTGTGTGTGTGTGACGATAACTCTCATTCTCTGTGTTCATTGTCAGGACGGTGGCTGCTACAGTTTGGTGAGCGCAATCAGCCATTTCGGCTCCACTGGAGAAGCAGGTAAGATAATCACACACACTGAAGGCTGGATGGGACCTTCTGTAGTCCTCTATCATGAGCTCAGACACGTTAGAGATAGATAGTGGGAGTGGCTTTCACTGCTGAACATAACTACTTACAATAAGTCTCCTTATTTTAACTGAACTGGAACTTTAATCCTTTCTTTTGAAATGATATACTATACTTTATTGCACAAAAATCATTGTCAATTCTGTATAAATGTGCCCGTGGAGGTTCAGATAACATACAGCCTGTCTCTCTCCTGGACCTGCTGTCTGTCTTTCCATAAAGACAATTGTTTTTTTTTCCACAATATGTTTTATTGTCATTTTCTTGTTTTGAACATCCCATCATCATGTAGTAAATCATATAGTATACCAATAATTCTTTTGTTTCATTTGCATGTTTACACTGTATTTTCAGGAAAAGCTTTAGTTCACATCTTTAATTATATTCATGTAAGTCTCCCACAACTAAACAAAGTCTTTCTGCTTGCTCTTTGCTATATAGGTTAGTCTTTCCAAATCAATACAGTCTGAAAGCTCCCTTATCCACACGCTCAATGATGGTGCATCCATACTCTTCCAACATAGCGCAATAGCCCTCCTGGCTTGAAGAAGTCCAAAAGTTTAGTCCTTTTCGATGTATGAAGTCCTCAGGGTATATTCCAAACACACACAGTTTGGCACATAAGGGGACTTTGGTATGAAACATCTCTGACAAACATTTTATAACATCCTTCCAGAAAGTTTGGATCTTTGGACATTCCCATGGACAATGAAATAGAGTACCTTTCTCATTTAAAATGTTTTAGTAACAAGTGAAGTGTAACAGGAGTTATATACATCCTCATTACCACTTATATTGAAGTTGCTTCATATTTTGCTGCCCCAACTTGATCTACAGTCTTTCATCCTAAGTAGTGGATAGGAATCCGGTTTTGTAACTGCATGGCCAAAAGAAATGCCGCAGGATACAATTGTACGTTTTTCTCACTCCCATATGACCAGTCGTACTGTCATGGGCAGTTTTAAATACACACTCTCTATACTTGGTAGGCAAAACCACCTGCTCCACAAACCCACAAGCCAAACTTTCTCCTAAGGGACCCACCTCCTCATTAACAGACCATCCTGTGGGAAATATACTGGAGACCGTTTCTCCACCTCAGACACAGGCACCTTAAAGAGAGATCTGATTTTTGTGCCTCCATTAGCTCTGCATGGGACACAGACAAAAGACAAGTTTGACATGACCTTTTTGGGACTTGTCACGCCACCATCAGACGCAGTCATATACTGTACATGCTCCAGCTACATCATTGCCTAGCCCCTACATCAACACCCTCAACAGGCAATTCTGGCCAAACCCCAACCTCCTGCTCCCTGGACTAATTTGGAGGACAAAAACATCTTATGCACATGAACAAAAATTGTCGTTAACCCCATTCCCCGGACAGGAACACAACTTCCTGTGTCTTCCTTGAGTATTCAAGGCACCAGAATCTCGCAGTATTTTCACAGGAATTTTCTCATCACTGTCTATTAGAGACACAAGTGAATGGTGCATAACCTGCCACAATCTCTGCTGCACCAAAAATCTTAGCTTGCATCTGAAAAGGAGACATCAGTCCGGCACAGTCGCATATATGCGCACACACACACCACACACACAGACATTAGTCCATCATAGTTTGTACGAACATGGCTCAAAGGTGTGTGTGCTCACCTGTGTTCCTGCACTGCAGTCATTTACCCTTAACCAACTTCAGAAGCCTCCTGAGCTGTTAAAGATCATTTCTACATTTATTTGATGTGCTTTAGTTATTTTGGATTATTTAACTTTAATTTGTTTTGGGGTTGTTTTCTTGATGTGGTTGCTGAACCACAGTGGTTCAGACAATCAGCGTTCTAAGCTGAGATTCTGGCAGGCACGGCATGAACTACAGCGAGCCTTGTGTGACAAGTCGACGTGTGTGCAAAAAAGTGCAAACTGAAAACAGCAATGACAGCTCCCATATCAGTTAGTGTAGATGCCCCGACAGCAGTGGTCCCTGTTCAATGTGTGTTGCATGGAAAAATTGTTATCTCAGGGCTGTTATCTAACCCTAACCCTACTGCTAGTAGGCCAGCAAGGGTATTTTATAATGTTATATTGTATACTAAGCAGAACTGGATAAACCAAGAATGTAATAGACAATGTTGCTCCAGTAAAATTGATAAGGTGGCCCATAGAAGATATGGTGTTTGAATCCTTCAGAGCCTCCCCAGGATGAATAGAGGAACCTGTGTTGTTGTATGTAATTAACAGCCTGTAAAATAAAGGGTTACCCCAAATGTATACTTTTGCAGACTTACTGGTATTAGTGAATCCATTGAAAATGTTAACTGAAGTGTCTTCCACAGCACAGATTCTTCTGCTTCTTCTAGGTTCATCACAATGACAGGAGCCATTTAACATTATCACACTGTTTCACTTTCACTATCATCTTTACCTGCAGGTCTGGGATGATGGGGAGTAAAGTAAGACTTAAGCAGCACCGTAACGCAAATATTTTAGCCCACGATCCAAGTCATTTAATATTGTGTCCCATACCAAGTCCCCATCTAATATTCTTTTTACATAATATGGTTGCACAGTGCACACTTCAAGTACATTAAAGTTATTAAAATCAATCCAATGTCAAGAAAAAATGCCTGCATTGAAGCTGTTCCTTAATGTTTTTTTTTTATTGTTTTTTTGTTACACAATAAAGAGTAAAATAACAAACCCTCTGTAAAAAAATAACAAACCCTCTGTAAAATTGTAAAATTGAGTTTCTTTCTCCAGTGTTTGTTGCTTCGGTGCAGCCTTTCTGAGGACACTTTTCAAATACAGCAGGTCTGGACCGTACTCCTTATAATTTTATTTACAGAGACCCAACAGTACCCACCATGAGCAAGCACTT
>NW_023340246.1:4724011-4732428 GCF_004916995.1 Morone saxatilis
TATGGATGGTATATTTGACTTCTACACATATAAGACTACAAGCATACTTAATATCAAGCATTTTTACTGCACCAATTTGGAGAAATTCAACTATAAAAGTCCATATTTGTACCTCCAAGTTGCATATTTTCATATATTTGACGTACTGTAAAAAGAATTTGCTCAATAATTCCTGGCTATGGATGGTATATTTGACTTCTACACATATAAGACTACACCCACACTCAATATCAAGCATTTTTATATATTTTTTATATTTGATCTACTGTAAAAGAAATTTGCTCAATAATTCCTGGATATGGATGGTATATTTTACTTCTACACATAGAAGACTACAAGCAAACTTAATATCAAGTATTTCTACTGCACCACTGTGCAGAAATTAAAAAAATAAAAGTACCATATGTATACCTCCAGATTGCACATTTTCATATATTTGATCTACTGTAATAACACTTTGCTTAATAATTCCTGGCTATGGGTGGTATACTGTGGTAAACTGTGATTTCGACACATTTAAGAGTAAAAATGTTAAAAAAATATTTTGGTAATTAAGATAAGATAAGAATTACATTTATTTATATCTATTTAACTGTCATCTAAATATTTACTGTCTCTATCTTCATAGATTACATTTTGTTCTATCAAAGGTAATTCTAAAAGTTTTAGAGTATAGGCTACCTGTAATGACTTTTCACTTGAAGTGGAGCGACAGATCTTGGGGTGTTTTCACACCTACATGACAAATCCCCCATAATACCTTCAGACAGGTTGTTGTTGGCGAAGACATCACACAGACTGAGCGATAAATCCGAACAGATAATTTGTTAAGCTGTTTCTATATTGCACGTTTATTACATGACAATGCCTGTAAAAAGCGGGTAAGTATTTCTTTATTAATTTGTTTTTGATAAACACAATCTGAATTTGAAATTAGGCTTCTTAAACTCTGCCAGGTCACCGACGTCCATGTCCGACATTCTTATATTTCTGAGGCCTAAGCTTAGTTTATAATGAGATGATATAATATAAAAAGATAAGAAATAAGGTAACCAGTAGTATCAAAAATGTAATGTTTAAATAATGTGTGGAATGATGCCACATTTTTTTTGTCTTTTGTTTAAGTTACTTTTTAGGACTTTTTAATGACATACGGGAAAGTGGGGCAGAGAGTGGCGATTACGTGCAGCAATTTCTTTTTGAACAAACATGCATGGCCATTGTAAAAATTCCTCTCACTTGTTACCATAAAATAACCAATGTACCCGAAAAATGTCAAATTTTATAATACAACAATTGCATTTCAGAGAATGCATTATTCAGTTGTTAGCAAATATTTGTATTGTATGACCATGGATTATGTTAAGTTTACGTTTTCACATATAAATGTTGGTTAGAGTATAAATTGTAATCACATGTTTCAATGATTGTTTTTATTTCCCCTCTTCCCTTTTTTTGGTGACATACAGACACTGTTTTCTCTATACTTGGAGGGTATGTGTAAACAATTCCATTGTCAAAACAGATCTTGATCTTATTCAAGGCAATATGTTTTATAATGTTTTCTTAATAAATCACTGTTTGTTCTGTGTCCTAAAGTCCAGGAAAATCACCAAAACAGTGGATGAAATACAATCAAGCATTGGCATCAGCTGGTGTGTCCGTTGCTGATGAAAGAACCTGTTCAGCTAAACACATTTGTAATTTATTCAGTTAATTTGTATTCATGAATGTGTTGACATTTCTTTTTTCAACCACATAACTTTAAAAGTTAATATTTATTACTGTATTATTATCATTGTTATAATTACTATTGATGATAACATCAATATTAGTATTGTTAATATTGGCATCTGTAATGTCGGCCTGAAGTCAGCCTGAAGTCAGCTAAGCATGATTTAATTTATGGTTAAGTCTTTAGACGTTTGAAGACATTGCTTTACTTAAGATATCATTAATCTTTGGCTTTGTAATTTCCTGAACAAGGGTCTAACAGGAAGAACTCAACCTGACGGCGGCAGCACCTTCAGTCCTCCTGCTCCTCCTCAGTCATTTGACAGCAGCACTTTGGGCCCTCCCCCTCTTCCGGTTGAAAGCAGCACCTTCAGTTCTCCTCCTCCATTTGACAGCAGCAACACTCCTCCTCCTCCTCCTCTTCCTCCTCTTCCTCCTCAAGTGGACAGCAGCACATTCAGTCCTCCTCTTCTTCCTCGACTGGACAGTAGCACATTCAGTACTGCTCTTCCTCCTCCTCCTCCTCCTAAAGTTGTCAGCAGCACTGTGGTTTCTCACCCTCTTCCGGTTGACAAAAGCACTTTGAGTCATTCTCCTCCTGTAGAGGAGGGCAGCACTTTGAGTCCTCGCCCCACTTCAGATGAACATGGCACCTTCAGTCTTCCTTCTCTTCCTCCAGAGGACCAAAGCACATTCACTCAATCAGACAATACAGATAATCACACAACCTCTTCAGGTAATGCAGAAGATTCAGAGAATTTATTTTTTATCAAGAAATTGCCACAGCCGCCATGTTTTTTTTCATTTCTGCAGAGGACTGGGCATATCGTCGGAAGACACAACATAAACATCAGTTCAAGACACCTCAGTGGACAAATGTCATGTCAAAAGGGATTCGCACGGTACATCCCTATTGCAGTTTTGCATTTAAACGCCACAGTGTCAAACCAATTACGTCAACAAGAGACACCCCACTCTTTACCTGTTTGGGGTACTGTATGTTTGATGACTGTCCTGTATGTGTGGAGGTGAAGGTTGATAGTGAGTCTTCATTGAAAGCAATGGTGACCTTCCAGGGAGACTGTGTCAGAAAAGGAGGCCTGTCTGTGGGCAAGAAAGGGAAGTAATTGCAAAAACATTGACTTCCAAACTCCCCCGTTCTCTGTACCTGGAAAAGCTTAGTGGACTAGATGAGACTGTGGAGGACTCTGGGTGCAGGGATAAAGTTCCATCAACGGGTGTCCTGAAGACAATTTCTTGGAGTGCAAGGAAGAAACAACGCAGAGACAATAATGAAATAATTAGCCTCCAAAAGATCATTCAAGACGAGCTGCAGGAAGGGGGGGGGTGTAATCCAAAAGGTGATCCAGCACCCAAAGGGAGTGATGCTGTGGTCCTTGGAGACCATTCAGCTTTTTGCTGAAAGGGCTAAGGAGGATATAGTTTATGTTGATGCTACAGGGAGCATCATTAAAAAGGCAAAGGGTGAAACTGCGCCATTTTATATTTATGAAATAGTGGTCAGACATCCTTTGAAAGGTGGGTCGCCAGTCCCAGTGGCCACATTTGTCACATGCGACCACACAACTTCATCTGTATCATATTTCCTGGGGTCATTCATGACAAACTACATCAGATGCCATGGAAGGCATATCAAGAAAAGGTGTGTGATGTACATGTGTGATGGATCTCTGGTCCTCATGGAGTCCATTTCCCAGAACTTTTGTGGAATGAGTCTTCGAGAACTTCTGTCAATGTACTTTGACATTGTCACTGGACAAGGTCAAAAAGAGGCGTACCACATACAGTACCTATACTGCACCGATGCCTCAGCCACATCATGAAAAATGCAAAGGACCTTTGCCGGAAGCAGTAAGTGGTTTCTTTATGTGTATTTGTGTTTGACATGATAAGGTGTTGAAATGTATTTAACTTTAAGTATGTATTTCCTTTTTTTACACAGTGCTTACAAACACTACCACCTGGCTATGCACGTCTTCGGGCTGATGACACAAGCCACCACGCTCCATGAGCTTGATGACATAGTCCGCAGCACTAATGTGGTGTTCTCAAGCTCATGCAGCGGACAGCAGGTTGAAAAACATTTTCAGAACCTTCAAAGACTTCTGACCAGAGCTGGACCCCCAGAAATAGATGAGAGAAGAATAGAGGAGGAAAACTTTGTGGTAGGTAATCAATATTACAAATGGCACATAGCATTTAGCTCTGTTACTCAAAATGTATGATGAAAGAAGTAACATCATTTATGATGGGGAGCTGTTGCTTTTTCTAACAAAGGCCGGTGTCACTGCAGTATCACTAGTGTTATCAAGTTCTGTGCTGATAAATACAAGTTTAAAAACAGGTAATAATCAAAAAACAGCTACAAGCTTCCACGGTCAATTTTAGATTTTTGAATGTTGGCATTGGTTGTGTCATGGTTATGATCTTTAATTGAATAAATAGTATTTTTACTTGTTTTATGTTACGTGACTCAGTGTGAATGTACATGCTAATAGACAATGTAATACTGTAGAATATTTAGGTTATTATATGGTTATAATTGAATTTAAGAAAAGACAATCATTGCCTTTTGGGTTCTCCACACCACAACAAATCTAAACTAATACATTTTTTTCTTCCAGAATGATGTGGGACCAACATCATTCCAAAGGCACTTTGACCATGTGATACATGATGGAGTTGTGGACCAAAATGGTGAAGCAAATGTGTATTTCTTTAAAAAAAATTAAAGGATGAATAAGGTATTTATGTTTTTGTCATGACTGTTTTTCAGAAACAACGCACATTGATGTCAGAATCAACAGAGACCAAAGACGTTAGCCTGGAAGAGGACACTCAGGCAACAATTGCAGACTTTCCAGTCCATGCTCCAACACAGGTTATATTACAAATTATGTTTTACAAATATCAAAACATAGCTTAATTTATCGTGTTTTGAACACAGAGTTTACATTTAATGTTATGTGTGTCATAACTTCATTGTTGATTGCAGTAATCAATACTATGTCTAGGTTTGAAAACTATTGTCTTAAGGGATTTTCTTGTGAATCACGACTAACACAAATTTTATAACACTAGGAGGATGATGGACCAGCAGACACAACGACCAACTGCAAGAGACTGTCAACACAGCTTTCTAATAACGTTACATTGTCAGTTTGGAAAGCTGACTTGACAGACTTCAAAGTTGATGCAGTTGTGAATGCTGCAAACTCCAATCTGGGACACAACGGTGGCCTTGCCAAGGCACTGTGTGATGTTGGTGGACCCGACATCCAGGCCCAGAGCAATGATTACATTTCAAAAAATGGACAGTTACAAACAGGACAAGCTGTTGTCACTACAGCAGGACAACTGCCGTGTCAGGAAGTTATCCATGTGGTGGGACCTTGTCTGCAGAAGAATCCCACACCGAAAATGGTTGGAATGGCAAAACCTCTTTTAAGGAAGGCTGTACTAAGTCTACTGAAAATTGCAGAGGAGCATAACTTGTGTTCTGTTGCCATTCCAGCCATCAGTTCAGGAATATTTAACTTTCCACTGCCGTTGTGTGCGGACATCATAGTAAGAACAATAAAAGAGTACTGCCAGAAGAAAAATCCAAACTGTCCACCATTGAGACTTCACCTTGTTAACAATGACAGTAAAACTGTGAAGGAAATGGTAAAAGCATGCAGGAAAACACTGTCTTGTCATGAAGAGAAGAAAGTGCCACCAACAGCCACAGTCCACCTACAGGTGAGATATATATATATATATATAAAAATTATGGATGTTTAATATTTATTTTTATATCACTTGCCTTAGCATGCAATTACCTATGCATATTTGAACAT
The DNA here is from genome assembly GCF_004916995.1 of Morone saxatilis. Taxonomy (NCBI): domain Eukaryota; kingdom Metazoa; phylum Chordata; class Actinopteri; family Moronidae; genus Morone; species Morone saxatilis. The sequence continues at coordinate 4,729,606 of NW_023340246.1, forward strand.
GATGATTAAACCCTTACATGACCTTTTTTTATGATAACATTATATTTAAAAATAGCATGCACAAGACAAGGACAAATCTGAGGAACCTTCAAAATTGGAAAACTGAGCTTCTTGACGAGGAAGCACAGGTAAGAACCATTTAAATGACATACAATACTGTGTCAAAGCTCTGGACAATAAGATTTAACATTTAAACAAATACATTACTAGACTATATATGTACTGCATTTTGTAGTGTGTAAATTCCCAAATTTCATCAATAAATAATAGCACAGCTAATTACATAGTACGGGGATAGTATTCTATAGCACCCTCTATTGTTCTTACTCAGGCCCTGAGTTGACCCTCTGTAGGGTGCCTAAAACACTATCACATTAGAGGTCGTAGCTCCTATGACATACAATTGATACCTGAAAAATTGTATGTCCAGTGAAATGAGAAAACGACTACCTACATGGTAACATGGAATAGATTACTGGATTCAAATGGAAAAGACAGGGAAGTGTAAGATATTAATTAATAAGAATTATTTAATTAAAAACTATGTTAAATAACTGAAGTAACAGAAAAACCACTTACATGAAAAAATGAAATGGAAAATTTTGGTGATATTATATTAGCAAAAACTGTTATAACAAAAAAAAATTATATTGTGTTATTGAATTGAATTGAATTGAATATGTTTAAGTTGTCGTCACTCACTTTTGTGTCCCAGTTTGAACAGTTCCTTTTTATTTACCCTCAGCTTACTGCATTGTGGAAAACTAAGGCCACAGAAGTGGTTGTTTCTGTGGTGCCCTCTCAGATAAAAGGAAACGGCTTCCTCATACACCACAGCGAACTCCAATCTCTAAAACCTCACCAGTGGCTTATAGGTGAGGTATGTATTAATGAGAAGAGAGAACAACTTATCATGTAAAGACAAAATTAAAAATACTAAGGCATTAACAGCTGATGATAGTTACACTATTGTAGTGATTACATTTCTCAAACCGTAAAGGAAACATTTCATTCTTAGTCTTTCACATATTTGTCTTTGTAAAGGTGTTTCCTTGAATGCATATACTGTGGATATGTATTTACAGTAATTATAAGATGGACAAAAGCTACATACATTGCAAAATACGTTGTTTCAGTTTCATTAATTAGTAGGTAACGCAGCTTCAAGGACTCTTACAGTTGTTGTACATCAATGGTGCAGACTCACTGCATGCTATGATGAATATGAACATCATGGTTCATGTTGTATATTTGCCATATCTGTATTTGCATAAAAAACACTGAAACACATATTTAAGCTAATTAAACTGTCAACAGTCAGTGTTTAATAGCCCATGTGTTATTATTCCTCCATAAGTTTTATTGTAAAATAGAGCAACATATTAAGCTTGTCTATAATGTTTACAAATGCAACTGAATTTCACTGCTGATAAACTGTCTGTCTGCATGTCCACCAACTCTTAAGGTCATTGAGTGCCTCCTTCATGACACAGCCAATAACTGCAATTTGGGAAATACCATTTCATTACACTGCTGGTGTGATCCTCTTTGGTAAAAGAACAAATCAGAAGACACACTTTGTCCAAGGTAACTCTTTGTGTGTGTGTTTGTGGGGGGTGGGGGGTACAGATATAAACATTTTAAAACATTTTGAAATGTCAGCCGAGGAAAGATGTTTATGTGACTATGTTCATGTACAAAAAAATTTTAAACCATTATAAATATTTTTATATTACATTATAATGTTTTGATAACAGTTCTTTCAAATTAAATTTTCATATTGTAATTTTTTTTGTGTTACAGGTCAACTTTGACAGCTACAAAGCAATCATGTCTTTTGTAAATATCGCAAATGTACATTGGAAGTTTCTGGTTAGTAGTGAATACATTTGAATAATATGTTAAAATTTTGCTGGATGATGTATGTACATTTTGAATTATATGTCTTGTGTTTCCTATGGTTACAGTACATCAATGCAGCTGAAAGCAGCGTGTACTTGGTTGATCCAGCAACCAATTTCAATGAGCAGGGGGAGTCGGACAGTGCTGCGCAAAGATTCCGGTACTTATTGTGTTTCAGCTAATTAGCATAATTAAATGAAATGTTGTATTTGTTACTAGTAGTAACAACTAGTAGTACTTTGGGTACAAAGGAGGAGGGTAATGGCAGAGTGGAGCTGAGTGGTATGGACTTGAGGGTAATGACAGGGCGTGCCTGGCATGGGCAAACCAAATGGAGACAACTGATGCAGGCAGACAGGCAGGTAAGTATGATCCTGGAGCAGAAAGACAAATGTGTTAGCAGAGCAGGAGCATGCAAAAAGATCCAAGTAATTAATGAGCAAGGTTTGGATTAAGTAATGAGGGTTAGAAAACTGTCAACAAGTAGATCAAGAAAATATATACTGCTGGTTGATGACATGATGGGGAATGTTAGGGGTTGATAGTAAGCGTGTGAATACCAGAGCCAGGGGGTAAGACCATGCCCACATACATACACACAAACACACACAGTGATTTTCATTATGCTTTTTTCCTATAGATTTCCGCATGTCTTCCTTGTGTCTCCACTCAGCAAGTAGTTGAGAGACAAATATGAGGAAGAGACAGTACGTCCCATGGTTTCTTGCAGCTAAAAGTATGTATGGTTTTCCCCTTTTACAGATTCAGTGTGACAGCTGTTGCAGGTGGTTCCACGTACAGTGCCTGCAAATGGACACAGCAGAGCTGCAAAATAAGAAGAATGTGGACTGTGTCACAACCTGGCTCAAAAGAGCGTGACAAAGAGGGAGACCACAGTCTGAGAGTTGTTAACACAATTTA
>NW_023340246.1:4732528-4756960 GCF_004916995.1 Morone saxatilis
TTTAGCCCATTCACCCAAAATATATATCCTGGGTTTTTTCTGTCACTTTTTGGTGCTGTTGCTGCTCTAGGTTCTACCAAAATTTAAAACAATATGTTCTAAGGTTTTTAATAATAGTTTTTCATCTTTACTGTAAAAGATAGGGAGGCCTTAGCCCTGTTAGCCCATATATACCAGCCGTCCCTGCTTACAACCTTCCTCCAAAAGAGTTACTGTGTTCTTTCTTTTTCTTCCTTCATTACAAGGGGACTAATTAAAGGTAAAGCTGTTGTCCTATTTTGTAAAGGGCAGAAGGATAACTGCATATTTTATTCTAGAAACACACTCCGGTGTGTCAGATGTTAAGTTTTGGAGTCAACAATGAGGTGATTAAACCCATCAGATATGCTTCCACAGATGCCCAGTTAAGGGCCTAATTGATAAGGCAGACAATGACATTGGTTAGCATGTGTTCTGGGGATTGACAATGTTCTTATTTTGGTTAATGTTAATAATAAGAAATCTATTGCATAAAGTTATTAACTGAATGCAAACTTTCCTACTGACTGTATACTGGTTGGAGGGGATTTCAGTTTGACTTCTGATGAGTGGATGAGTAGAGGGCCATCTAGATTTTCCCAAGAATATAAAAATCAAACAATTAGAGATTTTATCAATAACAATACATTGATAGATATCTGGAGAATTCTAAACAGGCAGTTCGCTTGGTTTCAACCTAATGGACAAGCCCGATCAAGAATAGATCACTGGTTAGCATCGAACTCAATAAACAAATATTTCTATTAGCCCCTTGAGTCACTGTATAATTCATTTGAAACTAACAGAAAACTATCAAACCAGAGCAGATCCAAAGGTTATCGGAAATGTAATGCTTACTTACTAACAAATGAGGATGTTTGGAATGATATAAAAAAGTAATTATGAATATTAAAAATGATAATAGTTTAGTTACTCCTGTACAGAAATTGGAATATTTGGGATTCAATATATAAAAAAAACATTTAGCACAAAATCAAAAAAGATAATAAAAGATGTTCTGGATTTTTACATCAAGCTCTATAGATTGTCATACTCTGGACAAAATGCTAAATAGTTTAATAAAAATACACCAAATGATTTCTGTAATCCATGACAAGTTTAGTTTAATTATTTGTGGAAGATCTGAGGATCGAAACACTTTGATAAAAAGATAGCTTCTGACCGCTCACCAGGTCAATGAGGAATAACAGGCAACTTTTACAAAGATTTCTGGGAAGAAATCAAAACATTATCATTCCAGGCAATAAATGAATGCATTGAAGGAACTGATGACGAAAATGAAACAAGGCATAACTAAGTTACTACCTAAACAAACAAACAACAAAATACTTTTAACCTATTACTCTTAAATACAGATTATAATATCTAGGATGATCTATCCTGCACATTGCTTAGCTATATCTCCCCAAATTATCAAAGAAATTAACAAAATACATTTCCGATTCCACCAAAAAACAAAGAAATACATTTTAAAACTAAAATGTAAATTATCCTTCAAATGATGAAATCATCAAATCAATCAATCAATCAAATGAACAAGATTAAATGATGCCTATGGAGATCCATGCATGACTGGCTAATTTCCAATCCAGAAATATAAATTTATTTTCCTATGATTCTATTAAAACTGAAGAATGTTGAAAAAATAAACAAATGTATTTTCTTACGAATAATATTATACTAATTATAATTATATAGGATTAAATCTAGTCCCTTGTTCAGTTTCAGTTTTTTCCTTCTTCTGTTGTTGGTGTTATTTGCATTTATTCTTTGGCTCATTGGGTTGACTAGGATTGATATTACAGTGGGAGGTGTGGTCTGTGAGTTTGTCATTGTGCCTCATTTGTTGTTAATAAAGGGAAAAATCATTATGGTGCATTAGCTCCCCCTAGTGGTGTTATTCGGCCAGGGAAATATTGGATGGTTTGGGTGGGAAAGTAATTCTCCATGTTTTCTTGAGCCATATCTTGATTGTCCCTTTCCAAATGATGGCAGATATCATTTGGGAATTTGAAATGTATGCTTTTCTTCAGATCCACATAAAACAAAAAACATAAAAACACTTGTGGGCTGGATCCTTGGCACAGCGGCCTGGGTTCGATTCCAACCACGCTGCCCTCTTCCACCTTTGCTGTTTATCTTCACCTATCCTATTAAATAAAGGCATAAATGCCCCAAAATACCCTTAAAAACAAAACAAAACAAAAAATGTATTATTACAGAATTTAAATTTGGCCAAAACAAACATAATCAAAATAAATAATCACACCTTTGTACATGGCGGTTTGAGCAACATTAAATTATGAACACTTTATTTTTGTTACTATTATTATAGTACTCCTTCAGTGGTAAGAGGAACAACTGCAACTGCAGCACATGATGAAATGATTCACGCAAGCTTCAGTTTTGTAGGTATGGTGGTTGTGCAAGACAAGGCTAGTTGTGTATTGTTTGGTAAGAATCAATCTGTACTGACACAAAGTGTTGTGTGATAACACTGAATCATGCTGTCGCTCTCCTCCACAGATGACGTAAAACAGATTATACAGAGATTCTTGTACTACATTTATCTCCACACAGTTTTCTCTGCTTTCATCCCGTCTGTGTAGAGGAAGGTGCTGATGAAATAACTCCTGAGGCAACACTTTCTTCATCACCCCTTCAAAAGTGTTTCTTTGAACTATAACATCTACTTGAGCAATTCCTTCGACATTCATTCATTTCAAGACATTAGAGTTTCACCAATCAGATGAAGACATACAGTTCAGTTTAACGCTTGGCGCTCCCAAGTGCCTTAATGTGTCTTAATGCTGCACAGCAGGGGATGTAGAAAGGAGGAAAAGGTCGCCCTTGACCTTGAAACATATAAGCAGGACAATCGTATTGACATATTCATTAACTGCAGTGTGAAAGAACATCATGACAAGTTAAAATGATGGTGCATTCTACCTAAATAAAGCAGTGGATTACTCCATAGGTCCAGATCAGCTGTCTCTCATTGTCATGTCTTATGGTCAACTTGGGTTTGTGAATTTGGGGATTACATTATTAACTTTCACGCGTAATGAATACAGTACGCTAGGCTACACGGTTATTCATCTTTAACTTTTTTGTATCAAAGACCCCCACAGGAGATGCACATTAGACCACATAGCCCCCCAATTTGGATTTTGTCTTAAGGAATCCCCTCTGAGTAATGTTTTTTTATTTTAAGGTCAGACGATAATAAAGTCAATCACTGATCAGAATATATGGTCATTATAAATTACAGTCAGTCAAAACACCTGACCCTGTTTGTTCCAACTTCCAAACAATGTGATGACATTATTATTTCCCTCCTGTTGCTGGGGAGCCCCTACAACCCACATAAGGACCCCTGTTGGTCCCCGGACCCCATTTTGGAAACCACTTTTCCCATTTGTAATATTTCTGGGAAAAATATAAATTTTTTTGTAAAGCAGCATTAACTTGAACTGAGCAGAGTATAAGACATAAAAAATACCGTAAACGTGTCTTCATGTGGTGCATTGTGTCAGGGTTCAACGGCGACAGTTCCGGGTCGGGGTCAAAAAAAAAGCGCGGAAAAAACGTTGAGAGTTTTCCTCCCGCGCGTGTTGTTTGCTGCCTAACGTTAACTGCTGCTAACGCCTTGTGTTCAACATGTAGCTGCACTGAAATACTCTCAGAAGCAGTAAAACGGATCCTCTGGCACTAAGTGTACATTAGAACAAAAAGCACTGGAACTGACCCAACATTGGCTGGCTATATGTGATAAGTGAAGGCGGTTGGAAACGTTAGCGCCGCCGGGGCTGTGTGTTGTAACGTTAGTTTGTTAAACCTGCTGCCATCACCACCGTGAGTTTAAAGACAGTCTGCGTGGAACAAAACGGGTGAGTTATCGTGTGCAAACTTGTTTTACTCTTCTATGTAAATCTGAACAACAGGGGGAGTCGTCATGCTGGTCTGCCACAATGAATTCAGCACCTGTAACTTCACCTGCTAATAAATGGAGGCGGTGAGTTAACACCCGCTGCTAACTCAAGCTAGGTGGCGTTAGCTAACGTGCTAGCTGCACCTGAAGGTAACGTTAACAACTATTAAACAAAACCCACGAGTTTGTTGTAAAATAGTTCATTTTAACGATGCAGCTCGGGGATTATTTAGCTGGAAAACGGTACACAAATGAATTGTGATTCATAAGCGTTGCCGTGGATTGAAATGAACAGTTCAAATGTGCATCTTGTTATCATTAACCTTTGTGACAGTTCAGTTATTGTAAATTCATCATTGTTCTTCAGAGACTGGAGATAGATATCAAACCCAATCTTCACTATAATATAACGTTAGTTGGGGTTTATGGTCCCCTCTATTCACCAAATGATTTGGTTTTAATAAATGAAATGTGGAAATGTACACAACATTTTAGTGTATTAATTAAATACCTTATAGTGTTTTCCTTTCTTCATGGTAACACATAAGTTAACAAGTAACAGTAGTTAATTTGTCACTGGACACGGATGAAGGATAAAGTTTATGTTAGTCTACAGTCAGAAAAAGGTTTACTCACACAGTAACCAAATGGTACAGTGTAGCTGTGTCAGGTTCATTGCAAAGTATTTTTATTATCTCTGTTTAATAGAGAACGGTTCAGATGACTGAATATGACGCTGTTAATGGAGATAATGTTAGTGCTGTAGTCATTCAGATAATTCAGAAGCAGAAATACAGCATCTGCAAGTGACAGATAAGAAATGTTCTGAAAAGTTTCTAAACAATACAATTATAATATTATTTGTAGTTTTATATGTTACATAAGCAATGTCTCCCCGAAGACCAGAGGTATTAAGGAATATTTAGAAAAACACCCATGTTTTTAAGATTTAATGAATATTACTTGAATTGACTTGCTTTTTAGAAAATGTCCCATCCCATTCATTTTATATTATCACCCAATAAATATTCCACAATGAATGTTTGTAAAGCTAAGAGATTTTGCCAGAGGATGGAATGAATATCAGCTCAAGCTAGTCAGTGGTTGCATTATTATTTTATGAATTAACAAGAACTGTGAACAAATATGTATGACTTAAATGTTTTTTAAGTTTTGTTTTCTATGAATCTTGTCCCAACACATACATAATTATTATAACTTTATCTGGACACTATATTTTATAAGATCTGTAATGGTCATTGATAAAACTGAATAGATGTAAATTCAATAGATTCAGCCCTTTATCACAAGCCTTTCTGAAAAGGCTGGGTTACTTCAAACAAGCACTATACTTTAAACAAAATCAAAATTGTTATGTTTGGTGGTCTTTTTTTTTTTTTTTCAAAACCTATCAAACAAAAGAACAGATGCAGTATTTTGGACATCGTTTCCTGGGGAAGCCCTGAAAGCAGCGTTTGCCTTTATTTCAGTCTCAGGTTTTGAGTGGGGGGATTTTAATACTTTTTTATACTCATGTTACAGATAGTTGGTGTTTGTTCAGAACATAGTGGTTTATTTTTGTAATTGTCATTTTTGTGCTGCTTTATAGTTTTAATCATTAGTGAGGTCGCTGTCACATACATATATGACGTTTATTATATCATTGGGCAAATACTGTCCTATTGTTTTCCTGCTACCACATGACGCACACGTAGAATTGGATTGAATAGATTGGCCCCATTTGGGTCAGTAATCCCTGTTTAACTGTATAGTTTACATTTAGTTTTACACCTTTTTTTTGTTTTTTAATGCTGATAAATTTGCACATCCAATGATTACATCTAAACAAAGCTTAATTTTAATCCTAAATTCCTGACTCCTTAAAGTAGCTTTTTAAAAAGACTTCCGACTTCTCATTTGTTGCTTTCTGTTCAATAAATGTGATTTAGTAATGTAAGTATTGGAGATGATTGTCAGATTAATCAGGAATGAAAATCTTTAACTACTGCCTTAATTGTGATCTGTCTTCCAAAATGTAGGTGAACAAGAATTCTAAGAGAGAGGGGCACTGTTGTGTTTAATGTGTGGTTTGTTTGTGTGTTTGTGTGTTTTCCAGATAACATCCAGTGCTGACACAGCTGTGTTGATGAGAGGTGATAAATCATGGGTAGATGGAACTCATGAAACTGCCAAAATGTCGTCAATCCTAGGACTCCCTACACGAGGATCAGATGTAACAATTGTCATAACCAAGGTCCACTTGCATCCCCTGTGTGAGCTTGTGGAGTTCTGGGGGAAATTTAGCCAGGAGAGGACAGCAGAGTACGAGTGCCTGGCCAAAGACATTCAGTCTCCTGGAAACACCTTTCAAGAGTTTGAAGGAAATCCTGGTGACCAGTGCTTGGTTCTCATAGATGGTACCTGGTACAGATCCCGCATCGTGTCGAGGAGCGGCTCCAAATACAGTGTGTTCCTCATTGACAAAGGGATGACGTATGGCACTACCAAAAGTAAACTAGCATGGGGTAAGAAGAATCACTTCCACCTGCCACCAGAAGTGGAGTTTTGTGTGCTAGCTAACGTGCTACCACTCTCGCCTGAGAACAGATGGTCTCCGCTGGCTCTCGAGTTCCTGAAATCTCTCTCTGGGAAGTCAGTGAAGGCACATGTGCAAGATGTTCTGGTGCCACACAGAACATTTCTCCTGCACATCCCTTGCATATCCAAACAACTGTATGAGATGGGAATTGCCAAGAAGCTGTCTCCAGACATGTTCCAGGACTTCGTTCTTAAGTCACTGCAGTCCCACAGTGAAGCTGAAGTGCGTTCGGAGACTCTGCAGATCTCTGTGGGAGCAGGTGAGCGACTGCGCAAGCAAGAGCTCTTCATGTACCCAGAGCTGCCAGCAGGAACTGTGGAGACCGTCATAGTCACAGATGTGACAAACCCGCAGCGGATTTTTTGCCAGTTGAAGGTGTTCTCACAAGAGTTGAAGAAACTCTCAGAGCAAATCACACAGTGCTGTGAGGGCAGAATGACCAACTGCATTGTAGGTCCAGAAATGATTGGATATCCGTGTGCGGCAAGAGGAAGTGATGGCCGGTGGTGCCGCTCTGTTCTACAACAGGTATTCCCAACCAGCAAAGTGGTGGAAGTGTTAAACGTTGATTATGGAACAAAACAGTTTGTTCAGGTGGAGAATATACGACCGCTGGCTGCAGAGTTCTTCAGGATGCCTGTTGTGACTTACATCTGCTCCCTACATGGAATCATTGACAAAGGGGTTGGATGGACAACCAGCCAGATTGACTATCTCAGGAGCCTCCTTCTGTACAAGACAGTGATTGCCAAATTTGAGTATCAAAGCGTCTCTGAGGGTGTTCACTATGTCACGCTCTATGGGAGTGAAAACATGAACATCAACAACTTGTTTGGTTCCAAGGAGAACTGTTCGCTGGAGTGTGAAAAAACTCTTGGAGATTATGCCATCCGCAACTCTGCATACAGCCGCCAGCATCCAGCTTCACACGAAATAAATCAGAGATCAAAGATATCAGCTCCTGGACCGGCAGTAGAGGAAAAAGAAGGGAAAGGAAAAGTGTTGAAGCTGCCAGCTGAAGACCTCTCTCTCAACTCCTCTCACAAGGCAGTAGTTCAGCACGTCTGTGACCCATCAGAGTTTTGGATCCAGACACAGAACTATGCAAATGAGTTGGATGAAATGATGGATAGTATCTACCACCTGTACAAAGATTCAGTGAATAACGATGGGCTGAGAAATCCAACTGTGGGGCTCTACTGTGCTGCCAAGGCAGAAGATGGTGATTTCTACAGGGCAACAGTGGCTGAAGTCGCTGATGCACGAATCAAGGTGTTCTTCGTTGATTATGGAAACACTGAAGTGGTTGACGGGAGTAATATCAGGACCCTTCCCGACGAGTTCAAAAAGCTGCCGTGTCTCGCACTGAAATGCAGCTTGGCTGGTGTCAGGCCAAAAGATGGGAAATGGAGTCAAAGTGCTTGTGATTTTTTCATCAAAGCAGTCACAGATAAAACCGTAAATGTAAATGTGACAGCAAAATATGATGAGGGCTATGTTGTCCAGCTAACATGTCCTGAAGTACAGGGAGAAAGAGATATTGCAACACTGATGTGTAGTTCTGGCCTTGCTGAAAGGGCTGAGACCCAGAGACAACCCAAAGCCAAAATGACCACACAACCTGCTATTCTGCCTCCGAAACCACTTCCAGATGCCAGACTATCAGCTGTTTACAAGAACACAGCTGGCCCTACCGGTAATGAAAGAAGAGTTCCTACATTCAAGGAGCACATGTTTCCAATCGGAAGCATCCTTGATGTCAGTGTGTCCTACATCGAAAGCCCAAATGACTTCTGGTGCCAACTAGTGCAGAACACAGCACACTTAAAATTGCTCATGCACGATATACAGGCCCATTATGCAGGCAGTGAGTTTCAGCCCCTCGTAGAAACGGCTTGTGTTGCCCGCCACCCTAATAATGCAATGTGGTACAGAGCCCTTGTAATTCACAAACATGAAACGCCTCATGTGGATGTGTTGTTTGTTGACTATGGCCAGATGGAGACAGTCTCCCTCTACGACCTGAGGAGGATCTGCCCACAATTCCTCACTCTGCATGGCCAAGCTTTTCGATGCAGTCTGTTGAACCCCGATGACCCCACGTCTGCCACAAACGAGTGGAGTGACGAAGCAATAGCAAGGTTTCACAGCTTCGTGGAAACTGCTGCATCCAACTTTGTGATTTTGAAGTGCACCATCTATGCTGTCATGTACAGTGAGCAGAGGATTGTTTTCAACATGGTGGATCTGGAAACTCCCTTTGAAAGTGTCTCCACCAGCATGGTCAATCTAGTGAAAAGTGCACCTTCCAAGAAAGCCACTGGGCCGTCTTTCCGTCTGGACACGTACTACTACTCAACGCACAACATCAAAACTGGAACAGAAGAACGGGTCACAGTGACGTGTGTGAACAGCGTCAGTCAGTTCTACTGCCAGCTCGAGAGGAACGCTGATGTGATAAAAGATCTAAAGGTCAAAGTGAGCAATCTCTGTCGTCAGCTTGAGAATGTAAAGCTCCCTACGGTCTTCGGGACTTTGTGTTTTGCCAAGTACACTGATGGGCAGTGGTACAGGGGACAGATCAAGGCCACAAAACCAGCCATTCTGGTTCAGTTTGTGGATTATGGTGACACTATTGAGGTGGAAAAATCGGACTTGCTTCCAGTTCCCAGAGAGGCCAATGACATCATGTCTGTGCCTGTGCAAGCAGTTATGTGCAGTCTCTCTGACGTCCCTGACGATGTTCCCAGTGAAATGAACAGCTGGTTTGAGAAAAGTGTGACAGAATGTACGTTTCGAGCGCTAGTAGTGGCCCGAGAACCTGATGGGAAACTGCTGGTTGAACTGTATCATGGAAAAACCCAGATTAATTCAAAGATCAAAAAGATGTTTCGGATTGAGATGCACACAGAAGAGCAGGTTGTCTGCCACGGTCAGAGAGCCCTGGAGACTTCAACAAATCGTGCACACAAGACTCCAAAAGCTGTCCCAAAACAAGTTGCAGGAATGGAAGGTCACACTCAAACCGCCAAGGAAAATGTCTCTGCCCCCAAACCAGTGCTTCCAATGAGGGATGGCGACATAAATCAGCAGTCTGCACTGAAGCCTTTGCGCCTCGATTGTAAAGACAGTCAGAAGGTCAAAGCTGCTCCACTGGAGCTGTACAGACCTCCACACCAAAGGCAGTCATGTGAAAACATGCCAAGTAATACGGGAAATGATTCTGGGCCAGCTGGCGGCCGCATCGAACCCAAAAGAGAGAGTCTTCCCACAGAAACCAAACCACTCGAGTCCAAATCACCTGGCACAGAGTCTCAGGAGCAGAGTAATGAAAAACTACCTAAACTTGCAGACCTGCCCTCGAAATCTATCACATCAGGTATGGAAGCCGATGTTTTTGTGTCACACTGTAACAGCCCATTGAGTTTCTATGTGCAACTTGCCAGAGAGGAGAATGAAATATTCTCCCTTGTGGAAAAGCTCAATGATCCCCAATCCACCCCCCAAACTGACGTTACTGACCTGCAGCCAGATGACCTTGTTCAAGCAGAGTTTGAAGATGATTCCTCATGGTACCGAGCAGTTGTAAGAGAAATCAACAGTAGCACAATGGCTCTTGTTGAGTTTGTTGATTTTGGAAATACGGCAATGATGCCAATTTCCAAGATATCCAGACTCCCCGAGTATTTCTTGCAACTTCCCATGTACAGCACACACTGTATGCTGAGCGATGCTGCAGCTCTTGGAAAAGAGGGAGTGCTTGATCCAGAAGTGATGTCCGCTTTCAAAGAAGACATCAGTGGTAATGGGGAAAAGGTGCTTAAGTGCCAGTTTATCAGGCAGTCAGGATCCATGTGGGAAGTCAGGCTTGAAGACAAAGGTGTGACTGTTTCTGAAATCGCTGCAGAGAAACTCGAACAAGTTGAGGAAAAACCTGCTGATGACTCTGACGTGAGGCAAGTGCCAGAGAGCTCACAGAAATCGCTACCGAACCCCTCTCTCCATTACCACCAGCAAGCGTTTTTAGAGGGACAAAGGTTTGAGGCCTACGTTGCAGCTATAAATGACGCACAGACATTTTGGTGTCAGGCTGCGGACTCAGAAGAGCTTGATAAGATAACGTCACGCGTCTCTGAAGTTGGGGCTACAGCTGATCACAAGCATATTGATCCAGGCTCTGTCTCCCCAGGCAGCCCATGTATTGCTCTCTTTCCAGATGATCATCTCTGGTACCGAGCAGAGGTCATAGACAAAGATGGAGACGAGCTGTCTGTTCTCTTCGTGGATTATGGAAACAAGTCCCAAGTCAGCCTTACAGATGTGAGAGAAATGCCCTCTGACCTGATGGAAACTCCACCACAGGCATTTTTGTGCAAGCTTGAAGGCTTTGATGATTCAAATGGATATTGGGACAGTGGTGCAGTAGATGAGTTGTCAGCGCTTACAGTAGACAAAGAATTACAGCTAACTGTCGCTAGAGTGACAAGAGAAGAGGGAAAAATCAAATGCTGTGTGCTGATGGAATGTGAGGGCCAGGTGATAAATGAGGCACTGAAAACCTGGTGGAAGAGCTCCACGACAGAAAAAGAGCCTGGTGCAGTTGGAACGAACACTTCACACTTCACACCCCTGCTGTGTGACTCAACTGTGAGAGAGAGCGCACCACCCGAGGATCAACTCGAGTATCCCCAAAGTCAAGAAATGGATACTGCTGTAGCTTGCAGGAGTGTGGTGGAAACAGACAAAGGGACTGAAGAGGAGGGTGCTTCAGTGATGGACACTGTCGGGCCACAGGACTTAAACTCTCCAGTGGATGAGAACCCTACGGAGGCCATTGATGAGTCAGAGATCGCAAAGACTGACTTAGAGACTTTGCCCGAAGAGGTGAAGACCTACAGCAGCTTTGACATTCTTATTTTTTCTGGTAAGCATTCACATTCATTTCTCCTTTTTATCTTAATTTATGATTAGTTAACAATATGGTGCATTTCCTGTCGCATCCAAATAGCAGCTAAATGTAAATTATTACATGGAATTAATGTTCAGTGTAACAACGTTTTGTATGCTTCTGGTATGTGCTTGTTGAGTTTAACTCACAACTGACGGCCATCTGTTGTTAAGTTGTGGTCAGTGATTGAGTGTAGTCATTTAGCATTTGTTGATTTTTCTTTGCAATTTCAGATCCAGCTGAGGAAACGGAGAACCGCAAGGTCCCTATTGCAAGGGATCGTCCTCTTGCCAGTAAAACAACAGTGAAAATGGTAAGTTGTGTGACTGACTACATCACACACTACCACTGACGAGTACATATGGGTAATGAAATCTCATTGGGTGTTCTTCTGAAGGTGTCCCGTGATGCTGTTCGTCCCAGGGGGAGCATTGATCTGGTACAGGTACATTAAGTTGATTGTATCGCTACACACTACATAACAGGACAGTTGAGCCCCTCTTACCTGGAGAAGTATGTTGATAGGTTTGCTGTGATTTTCTGAAATGTATTTGTATGGAGATGAGCTGAACCTCATCCTCCCTGTTTTTCCTTGTATTTTGTCATCTTGTAGATTCAGCCTGAATTGGCGCTACCTGTCTGTGTGCCCCCTGCAGTTGGTAAGCGATTTTGCATTGTAACGCCATATACTGAAGGCTTAAGCTATGGAACTATCTGAAAAGGGGCATATATTTGAAGGCAAGCTATCACATTAGCCTCCAACACACTGTAGCTTTAGGTAACTAAAAATAAAAGACAGAGTTGGAATGCATTGTTGCATTATAGACGATGGATAAAAAGTCACACTCAATAAATGTTGGTATTACACGTGGAAACAAACAAAACTGCTAAGCTGAGTGTAGAAGTGTAATGCTGTTTTGAAATTTTGATGCAGTGTGGTTTGTCTTAACAGAAGTTCCTACAGAGCACGAAAGTGAAGCTGGAGATGGTGTCCCAAAGGAAGAGATGCCCTGTGCTACTATACATGTTGAGGTAATGTTATATTGAAATGCAGTATTGTGGGTGGGGGTTTTGCCTTGTGGAGAAGGAATAGTACTTTTTGAACATTTATCGTACAGATGACTAATCTGAGTACCTGTGTAGTTTGACATCAGTAATGGATAATCTGTTCTGTTTTAGAATGACTTGATGGCTGAAGAGGAGACTTTGGCTCATCATGAGCATACATATTCAGGTTTGGTAACATCTCAGATATTTGTTTGTTTTGGGCACTTATTTTAATCTCATTCAGTTGTGCCAGTATTTTATTGTTACTTTATTTTCATAAGCAGAGGGGAAGCAATTTGAAGCCATTAGGCAACACATAAGTTCTGTATCTAAATCATCTGTCTTGGTATCTGCAGCTCTGCAAGCTGACACTGACACAGCAGCCAGTGAAGATGCTGACACAGCAGCCAGTGAGCCACACACCTGCACAGCTCCCTCTCAAGATTCGGTAATGGATCTGAACCCACTGAATTTAGAAAATCAAAATCAATGAAAACTGCAAAACTTGTCACGTCTGACATGTGAATTTTGTCTCATTTGATGCTCAGGGAGACGGGGTTGAAGAAGTGACGTGTTGTGTTGAAGAGGCCTGTTTGATAGATGTATGCACAGGTATCACACTTCAGTGGCTCCTGATTAAACTGCAAAACACTACCAGGCATTTGGTTTGATCCCCATTTTGCCATCTCATCACAACGCTGCTTCATAGTAATTGGCAGTGGAGGCAGCCTTATTGCTTAATCTTACTGTGTTATCAGTGATTTGGTTTTTTTCCTTTGCACTTCAGATCCAAATGAGCAACGTGATGATGGTGAAGTAAGCGTTGCTAGAGATGATTGTCTCGGCAGTAGAACAGCAGAGGAAATGGTAAATTGCACCACAATGACTTTCTGCACGTGAGGTGCCTGCATCTGTATTTTCTTCATACTGGGTGGCAGGCTGTGTGGTGCAGCTCAGGGTGGGTGAACGACAGAATGAATTTAAACTTCAGAGGCTGTTTGGAGATCAAAACAGTAATTGTGAGTAATGTTAAGCTGCCCTTAGTGAGAGTCAACACAAATCAGCTGGAAGTGGAGAGTTTTATTCATGGTAGCTTAACACTGATTGGCAAATAGTAAAAAGTTCTCATTCACTGGGAAGCAGGTCAAATAAGAATACAAGCCTCTTATACAAGGCCTAGTTCTCTCTGCCATAAATAAAATAGTGCCCATATGTGCTGCTGTTGTATGTAAAGTGCTATACTTACAGTACTGTATTTTGATTGTCTGAAATTGTTTTTCTATACAATAAAATGTTATTTCCTAAATTTCAGGTCCAAAATAATTCACTGCTTTCTTATGGGGACCCTCCTTGTGAAAAAATAATTGGTGAGTTATTTCTATCAACAATACACCACAATATGGACAATGATTAATACTGTAGGCTTGGGTTAAAAGGTTAATATACTAAAATATGTCTTCTCTCTCTCATTGTCTCTCTTCTCCATCTGTTTGCAGTCTTTAGAACATACATAAGTCAGCCAATTCTAAACATTGTGACGTACAATATTTGTGTGACCTGCCTGTTTGTTTGCAGCTCTGCCGTCTGACACTGAGCCACAGGCCTACATAGTTCCCTGTCCAGATTTGGTAATAGAGATAAATCAACACAATTCTGAAATTAAACACCAAAAACATCACATCACTGACAAGCAAATGCTGTGTTTGTTGCTTTTTAGAGTCATCTGGTTGCAGAGGTGACTTGTCTTGTCGGAGATATCTGTCTGACGGACGTCTGCAGAGGTATCAGACCTGATGTGCCAGACATACATCGCAATTTATGGTGTAAATTAATTTCCAATTCAATTTTATTAATGGCCAAATAGGTCATGGTCAAGGACATACATGATTGACAGTAAACATAATACCATTATCTGACTGCAGAAACAGGCCATATTGTGCTTATTTGTAAGCCTGATTTTATGTATTATTATTTCTCCTTGTTCTTTCAGACCCACAAGAAGAAGCTGAAACAGAGGGCAGTGAGCAGCTGGTGCATACACCCCCCAAGCAAAATGAGGTAACTGTGTGGTGAGATGGTTATGTTCATTCTAATGTGAAGTGCACAGAGTACACCTCACTCTGTTAAAATAACCCACTCACACTCATTGTCTTAAATTCTGAATTTGTTGATTTTCTAGGATTTCAGCGATGACGTGCTTGAGGAAGACATGTCATCTTTTGCTGATGACAGTTTTGGTAAGTGATATTACCAATACAATCTGTGACGTGTTGCATGCAATACAAATTAAGCTAATATGGATATGAATTTGTTTCCCCTTCCTTTTAGAGGCCCAGCTGTCAAAGATCACTCATCTCTCTCTGATCATCAGTGAGGGTTCTGATATAGTGTGTGTTGAGCAGCAGCCAGAGGAGTAACCCCACCCTCTGTTTCTGCCCTGTGCCTGGTAAAGGCACCTCAAATGAAAAATGCATTAACTGCTTATGTTTTAAGTTTTATCGAACACTTTAAAGTTCAGTGTTTTTTTCTTTGTTGTGTTTCTTCTGTAAGTCCTTAATGGCAGTGTTGATTTATTGGATTGACCTGACAGGTCATCTTTATCCTCAGGCCCAATGGCTGATTTCATTGCTCTGATTGGAAAACAACCACCTGGTTAAAAGTGCCTTTGTACATTAATAGTTGTGAATACCTTAAATGTGCTTGCCCAGTTACTTAGAGCACTGTTGTGTTACAGATGACCTGTTCTGATAAAATGCCTCCTAATTCTTTCAGAAGTACTGAATGTTTTGTTGAATTTAAAATACTGATTTGCATGTTTGTGGCAAGTTTTCTGCATTTTGTGTGGATACAAGATTTATGTTGGCACAATAAATATCATTGCAGCTCTATGGGGATGAGTCATGGGTTTCCTTTCCCCTTATTGGAGTTATTTATCCACTTTAGTAAGAATGAATGTGACACAGAAGTCAGCTGGTATTTTATGTGATATAATCTTGTTCTACTCTAAATCAAATTATAGTATTTAATTATTATAGCAATAATTGTACATACAGTTTGTAAAAATGTCTTCTGACCGAAGAGATTTGGAACAGATTACGGTCACTTGTGACAGTGAACAGTTTATCAAAATAAAAAGCATGAACAGGATTATAGTTTGTTCAGATAACAATATGGTATTAGTTGTTAAAAAAAACAAAGTTAATTCACTTGTATGTTTGACTTAATCATAGCTTTATAAATACTTAACCAAGAAGTGTATAAACAGAATTTAATAGAAGCACTTTGGAAGAGTGGCATTTCCATTTTGAATAAGCAGCAAAAGTAAAAATGATGATAAACAGTTGTTGGTAGTGGGCCTCTGGAGTTTACACAAGCATATTCAAAAGCTTTAAAACCTCTTCCTAAGCTCCGAGCATTAAATGCTTTATAAACAGTCTACTCAAATGAGTTGGCACAAAATGTATTTGTATACAAACCAGATTTATTGGATTTGTGTCTGTATAAATTGCAGATAGACAGTAAATGTATAAAAGTAGAAGGCTGTTACATAAGCAGTATTGTGAGTTATGGCACATGATAACTTTTAACCTTTTAGTGTTTGTATTGTGTCAATGATGTTGACTTGCTTATCTAGCTGTCCTTGGTTGAATCAGGATGGTTACATTTACTTTGCTATCTTTGCTAATAATTACTCTGAAATCATACGAGTCTTCAGTACCCATCCCTAGCCCAGTGGTTGGATACCATTCTCATTAAAGGCCTCATCACGTAATCACACTGCAATCATAGTGTCATTCGCCTCTGCTGGAAAGTCATATATCCAAAGAGACGTACAGTATTTGTGTGAAAGAACATTATCTCAGTTGGCTTTATATACAGTCAAAGATGAAAATGATTAAAAGAATTTCTCTAAGAAATTGCTGATAATAGTGCAGAACAGTGAAAAGAGGAAGTGTTCAGCTGCTTATATGCAACATTGATGCCCCATGAAACAAACACTGGTCTGCTGAAAAAAACAAATCTTTCCTGCAGGTGAGGTAGAGATTATCCTTTCTATCTGTTACTACTACCAAATAGAGCCCGTCGATATCGATTTTAGAGGGGAGAAATGCACTAATTAACGATATGGCGGCAGATGCAGTGAATTTTTTAAGCTGGAATGAAAATAGAACTTTTCTATATGACTATTCAAAGGTACAGGCTTTCATATTGTTGCATATCAGGTAACATATATGCCCTTAACCGATCCAATACGGATATGTCTGCGATAGGCCAATCACGGCTGATAATATCAGCCAACCGATACATCGGTCGGGCTCTACTCCAAAATTTTATCCTGACATTCCAGGTAGGCCTGGCTTGGCATTTTGGGACCGTTGCACTGAGTCCCACACACCAGGTGGCATCGTTCAGTTGACAGCCAGACAGTCCCAGGTGTTTCGTGGGGCAGTTCAGATGGCAGACTGAAGCACAGTAACATTAGTTCCTTGGATGAGGTTTTCATCTTGCCCATCAATCAGCGGGTCCCACTGATTGAAGTTCTTCTCCAGACCTGGAAAACCCGAGAATATTTTTTTTTTAGTGTCATTCAGAGTAGCAGCAGAACACAGAGTTGAAAGAAATGACTGGCAGGGACGGCGAGCGCTTTGCTGTTCTCACCAAGATGTCGTTGCAGGAAGGCTAGTGTTGCTTTGTTGGAGAGGTCTATGGCGACCTCTGGGTCGATCTCTCCCTTCAGCTTCATCAGCTTCCCGATCCAGTTGCCTGTCAGGAAGGTGAAGTCTGGGAAACTCTGGTGGACTGTGCCTCTGATGAAGGTTAAAAGAAAGCATGTGTACAGACTTTTACACACTCAACAGGATTAAACAGATTCAATAAACATGAACTCAGTATCAGCTTTGTCCATTATACCTGATAGTGATCATTTTCCTCTGTATGAGGGCTGAGTCCAGCTTCCTCATGCGGCTGATGTTCCCCGCCCACTGGAACTTCTCTGAGTTGATGAAGAAGATGGGCTGCTTCACCCGAGGAAAGATCTCGTCATCTAAAGGGAACATCCAGGCGTCCAGCGCTACGCCACACCTGATGGAAGAGAGGAATTGTTAATTGCAGACAGACTGCAAGTCTACTGTAAATGTATAATTAAAGAAACTAACTCCACATACTTGAATTTAACCTCTTTGCACAGAGCTTCAACCACTGTTGCTCCCCCGAAGGAATGCCCCACGGCTGCTATCCTACACAGATCCATGGAGTTCTGTCAGCCAGGAGACAAGAGGTCAGAGGTCAACACACTACAGAGCAGCTGAACACTGAGCATCCAACATATTGTAGCTCTACAGTTGAGAACAATCTGACAGACGGACTCCTTTATGTGTGTGACTCTGGGTGTGATTCAGTGTGACTCAGGATAGCATAGGTAGGCTCACACACGGTTCACACTGCCTACCTGAGCAGTGCGTGGCGGCGGCTGTCAGTCCATCTCTTTCTACACTGAACCCACTGCCCTATCCTGTTAACATGGGCGCTGAAATAACAAAGCAAGACGTCCCACCACGCACACAAGCTGCTCCAGGTAGGCGGTGTGAACAAGCTGTTAGTGTGTTTCGAACCGCTACCCAATTGCATCTTCACACGTAAATTATGACCATATTTAGGACCCTGGTAGGATAAGGTTTGTGTTAAATATCCCGCAACAGAAGGTAACAGTTTCAGAATCGAGTTGGTCCCTCGCATTTTAAGTTGTACAGTTTTCATCTTATTGATATTTGGTCACTACAATGGAAACTGACTGAAGGGCCATTTATTCAATTTCAGATGAAAAGATTATATTAGATTAGATTACACCAAAGTTTTTTTTTTGTTACTTTTTCCCTGTGACAAAATGGATACAATATATAAATGTAAGACATAGTGAATCTTATGTTCTGTAATCCAGAACAGGGAAATAACCCTATATAGCCTGCTCACATACTCCAGCTTATATTATCACTAGTTTCTATTAGGCACACACTACCTGTCTCATTGTAAATTACATGTTTCGTCTGTTCTGTTACCAATCCTTGTCTGCTGCTGCCTTGTTGGATGGTTTTCATTCCAAAAGAAACTCATAGTCTCTAAAACTAGACCACAAAACTCAAACTTCTGGGAGAGGTTACCTCCAACGTCGTCCAGTCAAACTGTGTTTGCAACACATTTTGCACCGTTATCCCTGAGTTGATATCAGTGAGTTTATCCAGAGCCAGAATGCATTCGTCTGCTCTTTGTTTCACCTGGGAACGACACCAAAGATTCACACAGTTAACACACAAAATACTGCCACAGTTTCACATAAAACACAAACTAAGCACAGTAAAGTGCAGTAAGCAATAAAGACACCATTGATGAAATAACAAGATAATAAAGCGAAAGGTTAAAATGTGAGACACATCACATGAATGATCGGAAAGAAACTGAATAAAGAAGGATGTGGTTTGAATTGAACATCATGCAGCTTATTGGTTAGTGAGTGTAAAGTTCAGACGTTGTGCAATCCAGCTGCTCCCAATTCTATACCAACGTTTTATCAAAGAGGAATAATGTCTCCACCTCCACCTTTCACCCAGTGACTGTTGACTCAGATATATGCCACTGTTATTCTTTTGAGAAACACATGGGTCTGACGTCAAGGTGCAGCTCATAATACCTGTTTATTTCTGAGGGGGAACTCGCTCTCTCCGTGACGCAGAGACCTGTAGTACATCCACTCTTTGACCAAGTTGTCTTGGGCTGAGGCTGAGGTTTTAGGCACATTCTCCTCTGACTCCGTCTTCTCATGAAAATAATACGTAGCTGAGGCTGACTGGTCTCTGTGTGACAAAGACACACTCAGTGATGAAAGGATAAAACTTTAAATTTCAGATTTTTTTTTTTTAAAGTGACACGGGTTGGGCTGTTTAAAAAAAAAAAAAAATGGTATTGTTCTTCTTACACAAAAAGTTAAAGTTAAAGAAAAAAGTGGGTATAACTTCCTTTGTTACGAGGAAATGTTGGGTTTTAGCAAGAGCTTACACTACATCCTGTTTCAACTGAAAAAGAAAAAAAAGGGCAGTTTCTAGGTTTCAGATGAACAATCTAATAAATGACTGCTGGGGATGAATTGTTTTGGTTTGTTTTTGCCCAAAGGCTGAGCAAACTAATTTGGCAGTGTGACAAAAGCACCACTGGTTGAGCGGCTGGACTGACCTCTGACCATCAATGCAGGCATGTGAAACAAAGTGTCTCATGTCACAGCTATAAACTCACACAACACTAACACATGCTCTTTCTGTGGCTTTAGCCTTTAACCAGCTGCTAAAATTCAGTACAATATCTGCATGAGTTAGAGACTAACTGTAGCTATTATGTCTATCTCCATATGGTCCCCTTGTCTCTATACTGAAAAGAAATGTGATGACCTGGTTTGTACTATTGTCTGCACACCCTTTCCACTCCTACTCCACAGATAAACAGACAGCCGCTCGCAGAAGAGACTGCCCTGTTATTGTTTGCTTGGCTAACGTTCAACTAGAACTTCCTCCAACTGACACGTGGCCATAGTTTCTCATTTTCAGTGTACGTATGGTCAGCCTACAGATCCGAATGTAGTTCAAATATCTAGAGATTATATATGTGGTAGCTTACAACACTGAATCTGAATAACTGCTGTACAGCTGTGCTACAATCCTGATTCCTTTGTTGTGGTCTAATGAGATAAATCCTGACATCAACATGAGGATTACATATCAGCCAAACGCGTATTTAATTAAAAAAATCTCGTACACATACCTGTGTTCCACGGACGCCACAATGAAGCCGTGAGAGGCCAACTCTGCACATACAGCTGAATACAGAGTCCTAGGAAACACCAAGGAGATGCAATTACACCATGTATAGCAGTACTAAATAATGTAGCAGTGTACAAATGGTTGACTGTGTATACCTAAAGGCTCCCAGGCCATGGGAGAAGATAACCACAGGACATTTTGCATTTGATTTAAATGGAGCATCCAAGTAGGCTGGAATCTTAAAGGACCCTGAAATAAACAGAACAACAGAAACAACAAGCACCATTTTTACACGTCTTGTAGTTTCTCACACCTTTAAGTCAACCACCAGTTTCCCACGCAACTCTACAGTGTTAACATGAACTTGCACAATTGAAACCTACCACTAAGGAGATTTAGAAAAATAGCGGTCTGTTATTTGTGCTTGGTAAAGCACTCATTTGAAAACCCTAACAACAACAATGCAACTTTGACCAAAATAAGTGACGTATAATTAAGTAGCTTTAGTATAAAACATTTAAAAATGTCAAATGTATACCTGGAAACATTTTAAGTATTAATATAAAGTATATTTAATTTCTCCGAAATAAACAAAAACATGCAAAAAACACTAGTATGGTCCTGGAAAGACTAGTTGAAACAGCACACACTTACATAAACATAAATGACACTTGCATATTACTAACTGAAGTACCAAAGAGGTAGTTGAAGATCCGTTCACTGAGAGCCCTGTTGATTTTCATGAAGTCTGCCAGACCGTTAAAATATTCCTTGCAAGGGACCCAGTCTGGTTTTTCTGCTTTTTCAGTCTCCTGGCAAGGGTAGTAAAGCCGGAAGAAGCTGCCCTGTAAACAAGAATAGAAGTTCACACACCTTATATTACACCTTACCAAATACTGCTGTCTCTTCCCTATTTGACATTTTAATTTCATTTATTCACATCTTCTGCATTTGTTACACTGCCACTGACATATAAGGCATATAGTGCACACTTCTTTCCCTGTCTAAATAAATAATACAGATACACATACAGGCAAAGTCACTACATCCTCTGTGAGTAATTCAATATGAGTGTCTGTTACCTGTGCAGTGTGGTCCATCATGAAGTCAGTACATCCCACAGGGTAGGGGCCCTTGGCTGGAGGGATCCCTAGATGATTACTGCAGGTGTTCCCCATGGCGAAGAAACTGAGGGAGTACCTCCTCTGATCTGTCAAAACACAGAGACGCTGCTTTGCTACAATGCTCGGAGCAGTTTGACAGGAAGCAGTGACCCGAGTCTGACAAGGATGACAGTCATGATATAGAAAACATGACTTGACAAAAACAACAGGCACTCAGACTGCCTCTGCACGGCTGCTCATACTGACTCCAGGTGCATTATGAACACAGCTCACATTTAAACACTCTGAATGAACTCTTTTCTAACTTTACATTAGTGGTGTTCTTAGTTAAAATATAGAAATATAGAAATGGACTTATTACTGTATGTTCTTATCTTCAGTGTTCAGCTTTCTGACTCCTGCTTTGAGTGTTTGAGTCAGACAGCTGTTATGAGTTATTATAATGTGTAAGTTAACCAGATGTTAGTCCACACCGAGGTTCACTTTTAATGTGGCGACCAAACGTAACCTGACAGGTGTGGAGGACATTAGTGTGTTTAGGCTATCAGTAAAGATGTGGTGTTTCAACCCCTACCTGTCCTTGCCCACTCGTATATCCTCTTAGCTACTATCTGTACAAGTCCTCCATGAGAAAACATCGACCTCAGTAGTTTCAACGGCGAGCTAACCTCGGTATCCTCTGCTTAGCTGCCACAAAAACACAAATATAACTATATTCACAAAAACAAGGCCTACCGGAGATACAGAAGTAGTCGGGTGCCAATGTTACTACATCAGTTTCGCAACATTACCACGTAACGTTAACTGATTCCCTGTTATCGAGATTGATGTGCCGGCATGAGTCACTGGGGAGTGGTTTGAGAGGTCACTAATGTTGGACTGAGCTAACTGCTGCTAGCATGGGAGGGAGCTAAACCAGAGTGGTGAATGGAAAGAGTTACTTCAACGTCCTGTAGTAGTCGCCCCGTCTCTGGCTGCCTTAAAACCTCTCCCAACCTAAAAGAACTTAGCCGCCATACTAATGGTATCATCATAGTTACAGTACAGACACCTGTACGCCTGTCCTCCACAGACGACGCGAGCTGTTTTATATATGGCTCTGGGTAGTTTCTGATTGACAGCCCTGCAGTCTGTGGGCACGTGCATTTGTTGACAACTTTTGATTGATATTTTTTTCATTACTAGTTTGTGAGTCACAGACAGACAGACAGCCACAGACAGACAGCTACAGACAGCTACAGACAGTGGGATAGGTGCTGTTTTGTTGATTGTTGGCGCATTTGGCCAGCCTGTGTAAGCGATATACTGTGAGTTTAAGAACACTCCCCACCTGCAGGGGGCGGTAGAGGACAAACGCCATGGAGACAAAGCGAGCGGGGTGCCGATAAACACTGTGGAAGGATGCAGTGTTAGCGAAGCGACTAACTAACTCATTTATCAATCGTTGTTAGTCTAGAAAATGAAGTTGGTGAGTAAACAGGTTGTAAGCACAATTAAAGTAACAAAGCCAACCCCAGCTGACTACAATAATGCGGTATTAAACCATTCAGGGAACGTTTAGTTAGAGCTACTCCGTTAGCTTAGCAGCTAACAGCCCTGTGTGGTCCTGTATCATCCACTGTGGTTAACCCTAACTAAAGTATCTCATACATGCAGTCCGTTGTCTACGAGCTACAGTGAGACTGTGTGTGTGTGTGTGTGTGTGTGTTTACACAGAACTGCACACTGACAGTAAATCCTGTCTGTATTAAATAGTATGTGTTGATGCTGCTTGTGCTCTATCTGTCATGGGTTATACTTCTTTTTGTGTCTCTAAAGACTTTTCCTTCCATGTCTTCCAGTATTGTCTGTCTGGTCATCCCACATTGCCCTGCAATGTCCTCAAGTTCAAATCCACCACTATCATGCTGGACTGTGGGCTGGACACCACCTCTGTCCTCAACTTCCTGCCCCTTCCTCTCGTGCACAGGTGGGTCTCTGAGGATCAGTGGCAGTGTCTTTTATTATTATTATATTATTATTTCTTTATTTATTTGGTCGTTCATTCATTCATTCATGGTGGTTTTGTTTCAGCCCAAGACTCTCCAAGCTACCTGGTTGGGTCTCTAAGGATGGAACATTAAACTTGGAAAAGGTATGAGAAACAGTTTTTGTCGTATTTATGGTGCTTTTAATCTGTATGTAAACTTCTGCGTGTGCTTTTAGTATTGATTTGTGAGATTTCCTAAAGTTGTTTTTCTTTCTTTCTATGTCTGTAAAGTGTAAATTGAGATTTACGTGTGGCAAAGGGCTACAAAAGTAAACAAACAATCCATTTCTCGTCTTTCCAGGAGTTGAAGGAATGTGCGGGGAGAGTGTTTGTGGACTCGCAGCCAGAGTTCTGTCTCCCTGAGGTAGTAAACCACCCAACCACCACACATACAGTATATTTAGTTCAAGTGCATTTCTTTTGTCTTATCTCTCTACTTTATATTGGCCACAGAAAGAACTGCTGGATCTATCTACCATTGATGTCATCCTGATCTCCAACTATCACTGTATGATGGCCCTGCCCTATATCACTGAACACACAGGCTTCACTGGGACTGTGTACGCCACAGAACCCACCCTGCAGATTGGCAGGTAAGGAGATATAGGGAAGAAAGCCTCATCATATTGTTTTCAAGGAAATCTGCATGTTTTATTAACACTGTTTTTCTCATTCCTATCATGGTTTTTGTAGAAAGAGATGGTTGGAGGTTTAAAACAACTGTTGAACTTTTGAATTCACTGTTTGAGTGTGAAGAATATGTAATCTCAGGAAACTAATCTCTGACTGATGCTGTGTTGGTAACTAAACATTAGCTTTGGTTTCAGATATGTAAGACTTCCTGATATGAGCTGTTATTATTATATATACATATTATTATTATTATTATTATCATTATATACTGTTATTA
>NW_023340246.1:4757060-4768263 GCF_004916995.1 Morone saxatilis
TACATACAAATACACAGAATTATTACAGAAATAATTGTACAATGCATCTTTTTAATTTGCGTCTGGTTGAATGTAAACAGCAGCAACAAGACAGTGATAATAATGTGCTTTCATCTTCACATAAAAAGAATTCCATCCCGTTTGACTGCATTTGAGCACCAAGCATCATTAATGTAAACACAGAGTCTGTTCCTCTTGTCCTGCTCTCTGGTAATACACACTTTCAAAGCCTAAAATAGATTGAAAAAACTGTAAAATTGTCTTTCTGAATCCAGTCTTTTTGAACAATGTGGCTTAACCCTAAAAATTAGACCCAATCAGACATCATTCAAATCCTAACAAACCCTGAATTAAAACAAAAATTTAACAAGTTTTCGAGGAAGGCATCTGAATCTGCAAGTTTGAAATAAGAAATATACAACATCTGGTTAGACTTTTAAAATAATGCTTGCTGAGAAACATTTAACATTGTATGACTTTGGGTTAAACTAAGTAAGTTACATAAGAATGAAAGGAAAATTGGTGATAAAACTGCAGATCGACATTATCCATAGAAAGCAAAGAAAAAAATTATTTGGAATTAAAACAATTCCATCCAGTTAGGTAGGCTGGCAGAATGCTTGGGGTGTGAAGGATTCTGTAGCTGTGGAACCAGTTGAATACTGTGGCAGAAAACGGGGGTACTTGTTGAATGGGATGAATGTCTGATTCTATGGCCAAGGGTGTGCTTAAACACTAAACTTAGATGGTGACCATGTTTGATATAACCTGCTGGATCTATATATGTTAACATTGTTATTGTGAGCATGTTAGCATACTGATATTAGCATTAGTACAGAGCTGCTATGCATATGCTTTACATGTTTCACATGACATGGTAACTGTGTCTCTTTAAAAAACAGTTGTTGAGTTGGATGTGGACATGACTCAGGAAATGTGTGGGAACGAAATTTTTAAAACAATGTGAAAGAGAAGTAATTTATTAATGTATGTGGCAGTTTTGATATTTCCTTTTCTGAAGATCACTTTTAGGGCTCAGAACATAGTTGCTGTAGAAAGTAATTCACATGGTCTGAGAATTTGCCCATTAGCTGTTTCAATATGCATTAATTCCAGAACCAATAAACATGGAATTACACTGTTAAGTGTTCAGTAGAAACAAATACAAATCTGAAAATGCCTTATGTTCTGTTGTGTCAAATGGGGAAATAAAGTCAGGGTATTAAATAAACTTAACCTCAAATGTCCTAAGTCAATATTGTCATTCCCCAAATATGCCAT
This sequence comes from Morone saxatilis, assembly GCF_004916995.1. NCBI lineage: Eukaryota > Metazoa > Chordata > Actinopteri > Moronidae > Morone > Morone saxatilis. The sequence goes on from NW_023340246.1 coordinate 4,758,342, forward strand.
TTCTCTATGGAAAAGGAAAAAAGGAAACATTGGCATTGAAACATTTGTATTGGCATTGAAACAAGTATTGGCACTGAAAAAATAAACTAATTAAAATAATTAAAATCTAAAATTTTATTTTATTGGAATTTTTTGTATTTTTCAATGACAATATTCAGATTTTTTTTTCATGTCACTCTTTTTTCAGTGACAGGTTTTTTTACAATGTCGTTTTTTTCAGTGTCACTGATTTGAGAAGTAGTCTCTTTTCCGGAGCCGCCGTCGCTCTGAAGACTCTGGTCATGGTGGCATTACTAAAATGTCCTGTTCACCGGGAACTTCCAAACCGCAAGTGTCTGTTTTATCTCTGTCATTTACATGTTTATTTACATGCAACCTGGAAGTATGTATATGTCGCTTTTATCTTTTAACCATATTCAAAACGTGGTTGTCTTTTCAACATAGATTAGCCTAGCACATAGCACAAAGCATAAACACAGGAAAGGAGAAAGTTGACTTAAAGTTGCTCAACGGCTATTGGAGCACAGAGCAAAAAGGGGGCGGGACTTAGGAAGGGTCAATTGTTTAGACAGATAAACTGAATGGATATTCTTGGCTGGCTGAGCCACATGAAATATACCAAAGGACTTGAGTTTCACCAAAAGACAACAATCCTTTGACCTCACCTCAAAGTTGACGTCCCCACAGCAGTTGCAGGCAAAGCAGGGCCCCTCCAGCTTCATCATGGTCTCCTTGTTGGCTCCCTGGATGGAAAACCTCGGCACGAAAGGATGCCAGTCCTGTTTGACGTAGCCTATGGTGGTGCCCGGCGGTGCTTGGACCTCCATCTGTAGTACACGTATATAGTTACATACACAAACTAACATGACACAAAATTAGAAAGTTATGCCAGAGAGCCTCAGATCTGCCCTCATTCCTTGACACTGACGGATATAAATAACACATCACGGGGTTAGCATGTCAGACGGGACAGCGGTAAAGGGTAAGTGAGCCTCTGACTGCTCCATTGTGGCACCACATAACAAAGGTAATACATCTCACATGGCTCCTGTCTGGCCAGTAAACAGTAAACTGCAGTATGCGAGGGTGCAGCGCCTTGGGTTCGGGCCAGTGGGAACGTACTGTAGCCAGATTGCCAAATGCAATCAAACAGAGGAAGAGAGAGAGAAATCTCAGAGGTGGAGGGATAGCAGGAGTATCAGGGGAGTCTAGGAGATAGTTTTGAGGGACAAAGGGCCATTCATAGTCTTAACAAACCCTGCCTGAGCAAACTGGAGCACAAACACACTGAAACGCCACTCAGCAACTCAACAGTGACACAAGGCGAATGGGGGGGAGAGACAAAAGCCTCTATATATGAGCTGTGAGGCTGCAGATTTTTATGCTAATAGTTTCTCCTCTCTAAATGAAAGCCGGTTTATAAATGGAATTACGTACTTACTTTAAGTGGTATCTAGACATGCAAATTTCCCAGCTTGGGATCAATAAAGTCTATCTATCTATCTGTCTATCTGTCTATCTGTCTATTTTCCTCAGGCTGTTGATGGAGGAACTGGTGAACTTCATGGAGAGAGTTCCCAAAGCCCAGTCTGCCACCTGCTGGAAAAATAAGGAAATACAAAGGTAGATAGACTAGAGAAGAACTGAGAAGGGGTGGTTGTGGGAAATATGTATTTCAATATTTTACATTCTACAGTAGAAACAATTTTTTAAACTTTAAAATATAAGAACACAATATACCAGTTTTTTACCTGTACTTTGTCTCTTCTCTGTTTGATCTTCCTTGCTTTTAATTTTCACTTTTTTATCTTGCAGTTTTATTTAACAGTACAAAATGATCTGAATAAATCAATCTGTTTACTGTATTAGGATGCTGCCTGGGCCGCTGAAGGATGCAGTAGATGTGTGGACGTGGAAGCGATCCTACAGCATTCAGGAGGTCAACTCTGCCCTCAGCAAAGTGCAGCTTGTTGGCTATTCACAGAAAGTGGTACGAACTTCTTTTCTCCTACACTGTCTGCACAGGCATACACCAACAATGATCAAATAAAATACACTGATACAGCCCATTAGGTCAGAGAGTACGCTGTGAGTGCAGGATGAATCATTAATGCTTGTACATACAACTAAAATAGGCTTATGTCCTTTTTCTGCTACATTCTCGTCTTTCTTTTTCTTTCTTCTCTCCAGGAGTTGTTTGGAGCTGTACAGGTCTCCCCCTTAAGCTCTGGTTACTCATTGGGTAGCTCCAACTGGATCATCCAGTCTCATCATGAGAAGGTTTCCTATGTGTCGGGTTCATCTCTCCTCACCACACATCCACAGGTAGGTCAGCAGGCCTAATGTTAGAGGAAAGGGCACACAAGGCCTGAGAAAAACCTGCAGGGGTCGAAACTAATGTTTCACTTTACTTGTATGTATGGAAAATGCATTTACATCAGCATGACAGATCTCTAAATGTTCCCCAACTGAAAAGATAAACAAAGCCTCTTATTTGCATTGTGTTTTTGTCCGTTAGGATTGTAGAAAATGATCTTTCCAGTCAGTTTTGTAAAGTGATGGTTGTGTTTTTGTCAGGGAAAGCTGGAAGTGACAGACCATTGGGACATTCTGACAGGGCTGGTGATGATTTAAAGTGTCTCTTCTTCTCTTCTCTCAGCCGATGGACCAAAGCTCCCTTAAGAACAGTGATGTTCTGATTCTGACAGGCCTCACCCAGATGCCCACCGCCAACCCAGATGGCATGCTGGGAGAATTCTGCAGCAACCTCGGTAGGTTCAAACAGATAATGTTGGTTGGATTAAAAAATTTAATGTTTCCATGTTATATAAATAAATAAAATCCTATGTAGGTAAATACTTCTTAGTAAATGAATCATACTTCCCGTCAGGCTTTGTTTAAGTGATTGAAGAGTGGTGTGGTCTCTGGAGTGTTTGGGAGTGTTTTAACGCTGTCTCTCACCCTTTATTATTCATTTGTGCTTTTAGCCATGACGATTCGAGCGGGAGGCAATGTGCTAGTGCCTTGCTATTCCTCAGGGGTGATCTATGACCTGCTGGAGTGTCTGTACCAGTTCATCGAGAGCGCCAACCTGGGGACCACGCCGTTTTACTTCATCTCCCCTGTCGCCAACAGCTCGCTGGAGTTCTCTCAAATCTTTGCTGAGTGGTGAGGAGCTGTTTCCAAATTTCCTTATCTTACAAATCTGTCATTGTACAGTACCTGGAAGGAAAGCAGCAATGAAAGAAAAGAAAATGATACAAATATGGCAATGGATTAAGATAAAACATTAAACATGAAGTGACAGATGTACAGATTGTCAAAGCTGGCTTCTTGTTTTCTAGTAGGCCTGCACAGTTAATGGAACTATTATCAAAATAGCAATATGGCCAAGTGCAATTTTTTGATAACGGTAAAGTGTGGGACAAAACTTCATATTGAAGTGCTCTAGTGCTGCAGAGATACCCTGGTATACAAACCTTGTTCTGCAGATATAACAAAACCCATTTATTTATCACAGACCCTAACAAAGGTCGAATCATCAAGATTTGAATATTTCTTTTCACTGAAAATGTAAATTGTGATGCAGAAATGATCATTCACATTAATTGTGAATCTTATTGCAATCACAACATTTAACCATATTGTGCAGCACTATTTTCTAGCAACATACTGCAAAATTTTTTAGTGACGTCCTCAATTGTCTTGTTTTGTCCACAACCCAAAGACATTCAGTTTACGGTCACAGAGGACTAAAGAAAGATATTCACATTTGAGAATCTGAAATCAGAGAATTTGGACATTTTTGCTGAAACTGCCATGTTTCTACAGTAGCCCAGAAGAGACAAACCAAACACTGGCTCTAGTTTTGCTGTGAGCTTGGTGGATTCAAGGGTATTGGTGGTTTTCAGTCTGTGACTTCACTGCTAGATGCCACTTAAACTGCTTGTTTAATTGTTTGCCTTTGACTGGTGATAGATTAACAGTGCTCATGCAACAGGCAGTGTGTTAGTGAAGTCAAACATTTACTGTCTACTGATTATAACTTTCTGCCAGAATGGAGAATTGCTGCAAACAGAAGTATTGTCATTTTGTGAAACAGCTGTGTTTAACTTGATTCTAATGTCAGTTTAAAGGCGTGTAAATACAGTCAAATCAAATTGTAAACAATATTTGTTTACAGCAGTGGGCTGGTTGTACTGTTCTGCCTCGGTTGAGGCTGTTGAGAATTATGGTCACCTGATACTGCACTCCAGGATAACTCTGGGATATTCTGATGAGATTTGTGTTTTGTATTTTCTCGTTTTAGGCTTTGTCACAACAAGCAATCGAAGGTGTATCTTCCAGAGCCTCCGTTTCCTCATGCAGAGGTGAGTCCTGCCACTGTGTCTCCTACTAAAGACCAACAGTGCTCCGGAGATGGTGAATAGTTGTAAATCCTGACTTTTCTGCTAGCTAATGACCACAGAAATGAGCCTGCAAACCAGGAAAAAGCTCGGGGGAAGGTTTCTGAAATCATATGCAGTTATCTCACAATGTTACAAATAGATGCACTATTCCCCTAAACAAATGCATTTGAGAAGTATATTTTCATTTAGATTTCATGTTAATCAGTAGTAGTAGTAGTAGTAGTAGTAGTAGTCATTTAATTTTAAAAAGTCTGTTACAAGGAATCACTTGAAACAAACCAACAGAAGTAACAATGGGCAATGACCACAGTGCCCAAGCAGCAGAAGATGTATGTATATATACCACCATAGTTTCTCCTACACACTTCACAACCTGTTCTCATTCCTAGTTCGTCAAATAAGGACCAAAGCAGTGTTCAGTTACATGCAATCTTCAAATTGGCCACTAGATGCCACTAAATCCTACACAGTGGTCCTTTTAATCTAACCATTTGGCTACCACTGCCTCCGCAGCCCACTAGATGGCGCTCTGAGACCCAGTGATTGAGCATGGCTGTTCTAGTGTTTTAACAATGTGTTGAGCTGGTGAGTGAACAAACAGGACATGATCAGGCCGGCTCCTCTCCTACAACCCCTGTGTTGTTGTTTCAGTTGATCCAGACCAACAAGCTGAAGCACTACCCCAGTATTCACGGAGACTTCAGCAGCGAGTTCCGTCAGCCGTGTGTGGTGTTCACCGGTCACCCGTCGCTGCGCTTCGGGGACGTGGTTCACTTCATGGAGCTGTGGGGCAAATCCAGCCTCAACACCATCATCTTTACTGGTGATCATAAGCACTTCTATATCAACACTAGACCTGGATGAAAGGATGTCATCCTGTTATTGTAAATCCAAAGCTATGCTTCTAAAAGCCTCCGTCACTTTGCTTTCTTTCCACCAGAGCCTGACTTTTCCTACCTGGATGCTCTGGCTCCCTACCAGCCACTGGCTATGAAGTGCGTTTACTGTCCCATTGACACACGGCTCAACTTCCACCAAGTATCAAAGCTGCTCAAAGAAGTGCAGGTACGGCCAACACTCATTTGTCGTGGGACCATTCATAAATATGGTGAATGTACTGTAAGCACTTTTTCTCTACCAGTTACAGGGCGTTGTAAGAGTAATATTGAGCAGAAGTAAGCCGTCAAATGTATTACACTTCCATGAAATAATTTCATAAGCATGAGTTTACACAAGGAAGCAGGGAGTTTGACAATTGGCAAATAGAGCGTGATAATGACTGGAAAACTATCAACGTGTTTAATGCAGAAATGACTGCCTCATGGGTTTTTTTGTTTACACACAACACTGGGAAGAGGAGAGTTGTGCAACAAGCAAATAATCAGTCAGTAGCAGTCCTGTGGGTGAGACTGGAGAATGGGAACAATTGTACGAGCTAAAAGGCAAGGCACAAACAAGATAACAGAACAAAATGAGCATTCAGGGCAGAGCAGGAGGGAGTACGCGTCCTGGGTTCAGTATCCTGCTCAGGGACACCCCGACATGCGTCTCTTCGTTTCCTGATGTCTCCTGTCTCCCTCTTCCTGCAGCCCCTCCATGTGGTCTGTCCAGAGCAGTACACCCAGCCCCCGCTGACCCAGTCCCACCGCTCTGATCTGATGCTGGAGCTGCAGCCCCCTCCCATGCCCTACAGACGCTGCTCTGTACTCAACCTGCCCTTCAGACGCCGCTATGAACGCGTTTACATAATGCCTGAGGTGAGTCACATCAGAGCGGTAACTGACGTGTTCATGAATATATTCTTCTTCAACTTGTCTGGTTAAAAGGAACAGACTCACAGATTGATGCTGAATGAAAGATAGAAATCCGTACCTTTGGAAACAGATGGTGAGTGAGTGCACACTTCAATTCTCTCGTGTGTGGGGAGGAGAAAGTGACATATGGTGTGTAAAAAGCTGTTTGAATGAAAGAGAGAAATGTATAATGGAATTATTCCAACTCCTGTCAGAGAACAGGTGGCCAATTTTCAAGTCTGAAAGTCAGTTTCTTCTATTCCTAGCTGGCCAACTCCCTGGTGCCCTCTGAGATTAAACCTGGCATCTCTCTGGCAACTGTGTCTGCAGTGCTGCACTCCAAGGACAACAAGCACACACTGCAGGTGAGTGTGTCTGTCTTTTGAATTGATCCACGAAAATAGGAGTACTGGAATGTGCAAATATGGAGCTTAGTTTTGCTAAAAAGGTTTTTCCTCTCCCATGTTGCCAGTCGGTGCCCAAACCCCCTCCAGTGCCCCCCAGCAAGAAGAGAAAGCGGGTGATAGAGGAGCCTCCAGTAGTGCTGGCCCCCAAACCCCTGCTGAGCGGAGCGGTGCCCCTGGAAGCCTTCCTGGCTACATTGCAAAAGGTGTGAAATCTGCAGTGTTTATAAAACAGCCAGCAGTTCAAATGAATGTTTGCCCTCTTGTCATTGCCCCCTTCATTTGCTTGCATTTGTTCCCGTAGTACAGCATTCCCAAAGGAGATGATCGCAGCCTCTTCATGCATAATTCCATTGTTGGGATTAGTAGTATTTTATTGCAGGGGCCAGGGATTGTACCACAGCAGATTTACAAGATAAACAACACATACCTGCCAATGTTTCGAAAACAAATTCTAAATTCACACATTTTTGTATCCGTAGTAAAAAAAACAAACAAAAATTGAAACTCTCTCTGCTCCCCCTCTGCAGCATGGAATCACAGAGGTCAAAGTGGAGGAGACGGCAGACGGACACATTCTCCACCTGCAGGCGGAGGACACACTGATTCAGCTGGAGGAGGATGGGACACACATCGTCTGTGACAACAACGAGCCGCTGCGTACCACACTGCGAGACCTGGTGCTCCGCTTCCTGCAGAAACTCTGACCCCAATCCTCCTCATTGTTGGTTTTTTTTTTAACAGTATTTCTGCTGTATTGGACTGTGGATAGTGACAGAGGTGAGGGTGGAGGGACAGGACGAAGAGCTGTGAACAGGACTTTCCCAACCACAGTAATATTTAACATCACAATCCAGTTATATTTTGTAAGATAGTATTTTGTATTAAAAAAAGATTCATGTTAAAGGTCATCTCAGTGAGTCTCTCTTTATTGCAACCCTCTTCATTCAGGAAACTAAGATAGTAAGACGCAAGTGAAAACGCAGACATCGTTCGTCATGGGATTGGGTTTTCCAAAGAGGGAAGTGAGTGATTAATGAGTAATTCAACAGAAAAATGTCAAATCCAAGTAAGTTTCAATGGGTCACGTCTGCTAAACAATATTTACATTTCACACTATCCAATTTTATATTTCTTTTATATTTCTAAAGTGTCTAAAATGGCATTTGCAATCCCAAAATAAAATGAATCCAGATCTAATGTTAGTTTGCGACCGGCTAAAGTTTCCTGCTCTGATCATGAACCCCATGTTCTAAGTAATTGGGTACAAAATATTATCAGCTAAATCAGAATTAAATCTGAGGTTATACACACACAATAGGCCCTTTCAAAGAAGACAGTTTGACATGTCACAGCAGGAAAAGCACAATTCCATTTAGCTGCTTCAGTCTCAGGGTCCTTATATTGTACATACTGCTTCACTGTCACCACTTACAGGGACGCTTGAATCGAACAGAGCCAGCATTTATGTTAGAAGTAAAATCTGTGCTTCTACTGTGGGGTCAAAATGTCAGCTGTGAAAAAGCCTTTCAAACAGCTGGTGGATGGTGTGATGATGATGTAAAGTTTCAGATTACACCCGGAGACGTCAACATAACGGAGTCAGATACCACGAGGACGAGGAGGGAAGACGTCAACAGCTGATGGGAAGAAGACAACGCCTTACTATGACGTTTCTCACTGATGTACTATAACACACTGGTACGCATGCACAGTGATATTGCTGGGTGAATATTGCAGTCGGATTTTAACCTTTTTCAACTGTAAACCTTGATCAGCTGATTACCGTTTATGATTTTCCTGTCACTGAAGGAAAACTTTACTAGTTTGAACCTATTCTCCTATTTAATATTTTCTATACTCCTTGTTCCATTAAATCTGATATTAAAAAAAAAAACAAAAGGAAAACAAATAAACGTCCACACAAGCATGGCTTGTTGATCCGGGATCATGTGTAAATACAGTCAGTGATGAGCTCGCCTGCCCGGTCCATTCTGCCAACACCTTAATCCTGAGTTTGGGAATTCACTGCCCACGGGGGACTCGTATGTTCCCCTCCTGGTGGTTTTAATTTCTTCCGTGTCAACTCTGTCCCCCGCACCTCTGTGTAGAAAGATGGCCTGAGGTGCCGAGCTTGGGTTCACAGCGCTTCCACGCTTGCTTGCTGGTCGACAGGGAAAAAGATGTCCCCATGCATCTGGCACCTTCCCCGTGACGTCACTGCTGGTGCCACCCCTCCCTACGGGGAGACCAGAGAAGGTTCCAGGGCTGACTGGTATTTGCTGTTAGGCCCGTTAGTAGATTCTTCAAATTTTGGCTATTATTGTTACAATACAATGTGCTTTTGGAGGTAGGAAGGTGATGAGCTGACTTGCTCAAGACGGCCGCGGTTCATACTCATGTTCGCTATTGTTATCTCCTGCCAGCCCGGTGTAGTGTGTGTCGCGTACTGTTCGTTTGTCGCAACCTCCGTCGCAGACGACACCGGATTCCTCGCTTTTCTCTTTTTTTGATTGACCTCTTTTACAGCAATTTGGACAGCAATGTTTTGTTAAAAGTTTGCTTGCTTTGTCCAAGCTCATGTGTCTTTGTTGGGCATTTGTCAGCTGAGAAAAGTGGGTTTTTATTATTTATATTGAAGGGGTGGGCAGTTCTATTGCTCGGTTTGTTGGGTTTTCCTGGCCCCCGTTTGTTCCTATCCGAATTTGTTGCTCTGCACGTCCAGTTGGTTTATCACGCCACATGGTCAATGAGGTACACTTATGAGTATTGGTCCTACTTGCGCGAGCGCATACTTTTACATGGTATTTTAGCTGCATGTACTGGCTTAAGTATTTGTGGACAAACAATCCAAGCGACTGGAGTTTCTTTTTTTGTATCATCGAATGCACGGGGTCATCATAGTCCTTATCAGCGAGCCACGGTGCAGATGTCTTTTTACTATCATGTACGCAGTAACCTTCTTATGTTTATTGTGTGGGAACCAATTTTTGTTGAGTGTGTCGACAACCTCTCTTATCCCTTGCTGATTAAATTTTGATTGCAATCGGCTTGAGTACTGTTTCTATGCTTTGTACTGGTGATTGCCCCCAAATGGTTTTTGGTTATTTTTTGAGGAAACGGGTCTTCTGTAACTCCCAGCTATCCTCGCGTGGTTCTTAGCATGAAAGCGACTCGAAGGATTTGTTTATCAAATCGCTTTATTCTTCACAGTGACGATGTGCAGCAGTTTAGCAGGCGCTCTGGTTTCCCAAATCTGCTCTGACAGCCAACGGTGTGTAGTCAGTTCACGAGAAAGTACGAAACTTGTCTCCTG
>NW_023340246.1:4768288-4775779 GCF_004916995.1 Morone saxatilis
AAGAGATCCCTTTCCTCAACAATAACCATAAACCTTGGTCAAGCACAGTACAGCTAGGAAACACTGTACTGTCGATTGAAGTCAAATTAATCAGCAAGGTTAATTAGTTGTTCAACACACTTTTCAAGCAGAAATGTTCCAGCACGATAAACATGAAGATTTACTTGTCGTACATGATAGTAAAATAAGACATCTGGCACCGTGGGCTCTTGGAAACGGTGACTTATGTCCCCGCATTCTGATGGTAATACAAAAAAAGAAAACTCCAGGTCGCTTGTTGTTTGTGTCACAAAATATTTAATTGGCGCAGGGTTTACATGCAGCTAAAATACATTTAATAATATGCTTTCAATGTACAATATCTTACAGTGTACCTCATGACCATTGCTTTGATAATACAACTGCGTGCAGCAGGAAGAACATCTAGGATTGATACATATCAGGGGCTCAGTGAAAACTCAAAAACCAGCAAATAAACTGCCCACCCCTCAAAATAAAAATAAAACCACTTTTTCTTCAGTGACAAATGAACAAATACTACAGACTTGGACAAATGCAACAGACCTTTTAATATAACTGCTGTCCAAATGTGCTGTAAATGAGTCGTTCAAGAAAAAGAGAAAAAGGTATCCCGGTGTGTTTGTTGCGTTTCAGCGGGTGTCGACAATCGAACAGAGCGGACACGTACACAACGTGGTTCCTGGCAGGAAGAACAAGTAGGGGACATGGTGTAGTGTACCGACGTCTGTGAGGCAAGGTGCATGTCTTCAGTCACCTCCACTCCAAAAGGACATTTGTAACAGATGTAATTAGCCAGATATTAAACATCTATTAACTCCTAACATATACATCAGCCCTGTCCCCTCTTTGTTCTTCCCTCTAGTAGTCACAGGCAGTGCATTTGGAAGGTTTCCAGTATGATGACATCTTTTCCTTGTGCGACCCAAGCAGCGTTGTAAAGATCTGAACCTAGTCTTGGTGCACCCTGAGGCTCATTTGGTCTTACACAGACTGTGGCTGGGGGACAGAAGGTGGACAGTAGAGGTAAATTAAAACACAGGGAGGGAACCTACAGTCTCCCTCTGGCAGTGGAAGTCCAACCTCGATGTGAAGTGTTGTCAGACGTTCATTACTGTATTTATCACATGTAGCCTGATTTCAACAACCATGCTGGTGTGGACTGTTTTTTTTTTTTTTCCTTTTTTTTTTTTTTAATTAGAGTATTTAACTTGGTTAATCAAGATGTGATAGAAAAGTATTTAAAATGTAGGAGATAGGGGTCAAATATCAAAGTTTTTCCTTGAGTGACAGGGAAATATTAAAGCTGCTGTAATCAGTGGATCAATGTGTAATGTGAAAGAGGTTAAATACCGGACTGCAGTTTCCCTCAGTAATATACAGCTTGGTTGCATCTATCAGTTCATTTTCACTTGTTTTTTGGCTACAGGAGGCAGCTGTCAGCAAAAACCTTTGATGACCACAGTGTACGCTAACCTGCCCAGCACCAAATGGCAGACAGAGAAAGTTAGCAACTAGATTGTAGACACAGTGGAGCATTTTTTTCTCAGAAGCTGATGGAAATCAAAAGGGAGCTGGAAGGAGAGTAAATGTTCTATTATATCCATCAGGTGACCAGAAACGCAGCTCCAAATGAACGCTAATGTTGCTAACAGAATCAACTTTAAAAAGGTTTTAAAGCATTGTGTTGTCCCCACTGACCCCCCCACAGCCCCCCCCCTGCAGCTATGAAGAGAAGATGAGAAATATGGGTATTTTGGATCTGTAAAGACACTGTCTCTTTTGTTATTTTTGTTTATTAAAAGGCAGATACATGATCTGTGCAAACTTAGAGGACCTGAATCTAGTAGAAGGAGTGCAGCAGGAGCTCCGTTTGCTCTGTTTATAGATATGGAACATGATTAAACAGAAATAGTCATGACTCAAGATACAGTGCTGCCACTAAAGCTGCTTACACCTGTCACATATCTGCTCTGACGTATTGGCCAGAAGGTGGGTCGGTGTTGCCCATGGCTGCCTATAGAGTTGATTTATCTGCGATCATCTGAGCGGGGGGGAGGGGGGAATCAACCTGATAAATGTGTCCTCTGTCTTGTCAGCTGTTTGAAGTTCGTCCTCTTCCTCTACTTGGATTCTTTTTCAGCGTTCAGCAGTGCAGAGCTGATGCCCAGCTTGCTCAACTCCTCCACCAGGTCTCCATTCTGGTGCATCTGGAGCAGGATGTCGCAGCCTCCGACAAACTCGCCGTTGAAGTACACCTGAGGGATCGTGGGCCAGTTGGAGAAGTCCTTGACTCCTGTGGAAGGCAGATGGCGTCTGAGTCAGAGGTAAACTAAAACCAATACTGAATCAGGTGACCCAGAGAAACCTGGGAGGAGTATTAACTTATGACAATGTAATGGAAGTCCATTTCAGTTTAAAACCAGTTACACGTCCTGCTGGGGGGCCTCAGGAACCGAAACTCAAACCACATCAGTGACTAATCCAACAACCACCACCAACTGTGTTTAACCCTTAAACCTCCGCAGCAACGTGTGTGTGTGTGTGTGTTTATATAGCTCAGCATTACACTGGATCAGTACTATTTTTTGTATTCATATGTTCAGTTAGTCACTTTGGACTGATATCATAAATAAAGTATTAGTATCCAAATGTAAAGGATAATGTTTGAGTGCTGCCAATGTGTGTTAAAGTGCTTTTAAGAGCTTGTACAGTTAGATTACCCAACTAAAGTGTGCAGGGAGACCTAATGTTGATAAAACAATGATGGTGGATGGGGAGCACTGCTGGTTTTATACATGAAGAAGTCATGAGGAGTACTGTTTAACCCGTTTAAACAGTTGGAAGAACTCCAACTTTAAGAGCTCTGAAAAGCTTCTCAATGTTTTATACTACTGTAGTTACAGCAGTGACAGCACTACACTAAACAATTAGCCATTTGACATTCAGACTATTTTTATCTTTTGGCAATTTTACAGTTAACATCCTGTCTATCTGACCCTTTAGACCCGGGTTCTGGGAAATAACAGAAACAATGAGACTCAAATTGTTATTATTTTGTGTCACCAGGCAATATACAAAACATGTTTTTGTCCCGGTCCATTGAATACGTAATTACAAGCAGGCGAATGGGGAAAATGCGGCCTTCAAATTGTCATTCAGATAGACAGATAGAGATATCAGGAAGGTTTGACACGTACAATGTCTCCCACTTTGAATAATGGCTGCAAATCCACCAGCACTGGCTGTTACAGCAATATAAAATCCAATATTAACACTAATACAGTCGATTCAGCGAACTTAATAGGAGCTCTACACTATACACACACACACTTGTATTGAACTGCTACAAACACCCAACACAAGCAGCTAATATTGGCTATTTATCTGGTTGTAAATACAATCTTCACACCACCGTACAGTAACATGTGACCACTACCAGGTTTCCTGTTCAGACACTGGGTAAATGCAGCACATGCACCAGCAGAAGCACTACAACAGTGCATTGTGGGACTCTTGCGTGTTCAACCGGTTCATCTCATTCTCCGTGTCAACTACTTTATGTCTAATCAAGTCAAATACTTGTATTCAGACCTTTATCTGTTGTTCTTTAACCTGAATATCACACCCTGTCCCAAATTAAACCCCCCATCAATTGGATTCTGGGTGAATTAAAGGTATGAGTCAGGTTGGCCCTTTCAGCATGACTTGGCATTACACTGCTGTTGCTACTTAAGCCCCAAATTGACAAAATCCCATTAAAGGGCAGTGCTGATGCAACTCCAAAAAGGCATTTCCTTGTTCCTTAACTGATAAAAACAAACACTAACAAAAGAGAAAATGAACAAGCTACACACAGACATGTCCCTACTGATGGTGTGATGTTTGACTTTAAAAAGGGGCCCCACCCTGTGGTCCTGCTGCAGAGCACTGATAAAAACCCAACACCAACCAAAGGCTGATATAGTGTAGGTTTGAATGTGCCGGGGAAGCAAACTGAACCCCTCCACTGTCACTGAGGGAAAGGTCCGTTCAACTAAGAGCTCACAACTTGTTGCTGTCATGTCATGAAACGCTTATCTCGGTTTCCTGACCTTGTCTGAGCTCCTGGTCCTCCAGCACGTTGTACGCAGCATATTCTTCCACCCCATGCATCCGCAGGATCTGAACCACGGCGTTACTGAAGCCGCACATGGGCTGTGCCGGCGTCCCCTTCATGAACACCACCACTTTGTCCTTCTTCACCATCTCACCAAGGTCTTTCTGGCGGTCCGCCGCCGAGCACAGGAACCGGGCCGGGGCCGACCACACGCGTCCGCCGGCCTGTGTGGGCAGATAGAGCGCCGCCCCGGACCGCAGGCAGCTCGCAGTAGACCTGATTAAAGTGTTCATGGTGTTTGGTAAGCTCGGTCGTTGTGTGAGGAGAAGAAACGTAGAAACTCACTAGCCTGCGTCTGAACAAGCTGGAGTTAAAACCAGTCCGTCAACACACTTTAGGCTCGCGACGAGGGGCGGGACCTGAGCGTTGATTGGACAGCTGCGTCTCAACGGTTTCTAATGTGGTTCACCATTGGTCGACGGCCCGTGTCAATTACAGCAGTTACACAAGTTACACTTCTTAAAGTGACCATTTATTAAAAAACAAATCAATATTATCACAGCCACTGACACACACGTAATCAATGTTGTATGTTTTTAAAAAATATAAAAGGATTAAAACATGTAAGATAATTACTTCCGGGTTACAGAAGCCCTGAAGAACTTCCGGGGCGACCGCAGCGAAGAGGAAAAAGACAACGACGGTCTGAAAGATGGCGGCGCACATGCAGAAGAATAACAAGCCAGGGAAACCTGGAGGAAAAGACACTCAGCCTCTGATTATCGCCAAAACCCCGGCGGAGGAACAGCGTCTGAAGCTGGAGAGGTTGATGCGGAACCCGGATAAACCCGCTCCCATCCCGGACCGGCCCAAGGAGTGGAACCCGCGGGCTCCGCCGGAGTTCGTCCGGGATGTGATGGGCTCCAGCGCCGGGGCCGGCAGCGGGGAGTTCCATGTTTACAGACACCTCCGACGCAGAGAGTACCAGAGGCAGGACTTCCTGGACAAGATGTCGGAGAAGCAGAACGAGGACCTGGACTACCTGGACAAGGTGGAGCAAAACAAACGGGCAGCCGAGGAGAGAACCGCGAAGCGCAGGAAGAAGCGGGAGAAGCTGAGGAAGAAGAAGCTGATGGCAAAGAAGGCAAAGGTAGAGGCCAAAAACAAAAACGAGGAAGAGTCCGACAAGAGCTCGGACAGCAGTGAGGAGGAGGAGGAGGGAAAGGAGGAGGAAAGAGAGGCTGATGATGATGCCGAGGCTCCGAGCTTCATAATGGGGAGGAAATAACGCCCTGTGCCTCCTGCAGGGGGGGTGGACACTGACTGCCAGGACTGGGTTCTGGTTCTAATGCTCCTTGATAGTGACATTGTGGCTGATTGATCATAAAACATTGGATCACGTAACACTGGAAACAAGCAAAAACTCAAGTGGAAGCAGATTAAGAGCCCTGTACGAGAGAATGTGCTCCCTGTTTGACTATTGAATTACCAGGAAAGACCTGGACAGACTGCCCAGGTTAACAGGCGGAAACCACCTTGAGAGCATAAGCAGACAATGGTGGACATTGTTCCAGCTGGAAAAGAGACATGCTGAGACACAGTTTTCATTATGCTGTTCTTAATCTCCCTAAAGTGTGTGTAGTTTTTATGTGTCAGATAGCAGGCCGTGTCATCTTCAGCCTTTCTTGAGTTTTCCAGAATCTTCAGTTGATTGAATCATTGTGAATCCTTTTACATTTTAATGTAATATTTTCAATGTTTTAATAAAAACGAGGACATACATGGACATTCTGGTGTTATGCGGTTTGTTCATGTTCAGATATTTAAATCTAAATATTAAACAATTTAGGTAATAAGAATAGAAGTGTGTGTGTGTGTGTGTCCCAACTCTTTGCAGTCTTGTGAAGCTGCTCCTGGCAAGGACTATTGCTCGCGGGCACAACAAGGCTGCAGAAAGCAACTCAAAGAATGAAAAGGCGTGACTCCTGGAGGCTCAGGGGTTTCACGTGCGATGTTCCTTGGACAGACTCCTGCTTTCCACGGTGGTGATGGCCTCGCTCTGTAGCCATCACCTTTCTTGAGGCAGGCAGAGTGAAACTAGACAGCCAGATATTATTTGAAACAGGTGGAGCTCTTCCTGTCAGATACTCCCCGCTGTCACAATAACGTCAGATTTTTTTTTAATATATATGTATGCAAAAAAATGAAAGTGTGCACACACAACTTTGACCAATACTTACTGTAATAAATTAACTTTTAAAAAATGTTCAGTTTTATTTTTAATAGAATATTGCCATGTGGAACAAATGAGAGCTATTTTCTGATTCTCTTTAATGTGTATCTTCACATTTATGCTGTGTTGGAATTAAGTCAGCTATGATTTATAAATGACTCATGTAAGACAAATTGCAAGTTTCTTGAAAGTGATTATTTTCACTGATGGAAGATTAAACTCATTAAAGATGCATTGAAGGTCCCTGCTGAGGTCGAATGTAGACTACTACAGAAGTGTTAAATAATGTGGCTCACTGCTAAAAGCACAGGCTGCATTTCATTGCATTATATTAAGATCCAAAATGAAGGTTCGGGATCCCACAGCTATTCATAAGTGATTGAAAACTTAACTCTGCGTGTTCTCTATAAATGTTACATGTGATAAAGTGGGCCCTTTACATGTCATACATATTTCAAAATGAAATGTAGGTTACTGACAGCGTAACCAGATTTTAAAGCTGCAGAAGAAGATAAAAGCACATTTGACCAGTTATGCAGAGACATACAAATGTTGATTTTGGTTCTCCTAAAAGCAAGAAGCAAACAGAATTTCACAATATACATCGCAACTGAGAAGTATTCTCATATATATCGTTTTTTATTGTAGTGCGGCTTTTTATAAAACCTACCCTCAAGCAAGATGGAAAAAATATATTTTCACATGTGCTTCTCCAGCTACCGAAGGAGATTAAAGGATTTAAAGGATAATTCCAGTTTTCAATGGCAATGAGTCACCAAGCTATCAGAGTACGAAGTCATTGAGAGTGCTATAAATTAGCATTATCAGGGCGCCATGTTGGCCTAGGGCAGTGGTTTTTATGGCATGCCCCATTCAGAAGCTAAAAAAAAAAGTTCACACCCCGCAAAATGTTCACAAAAATATACACTTGAATGATCAGCGTGATGAGAACCACTAGAAACCATCTTTGGGAAAAATGTGTGTTTGGCTCATGTCCCATCTGCTAACATTGAGGCAACATGCTTCATGGCCTGTACTGCAGTCAGCTACCAGGGGGCGATAGAGATGTTAGACTTTACCTTTGGAGTCAAAGTCAAAGTCAGCTTTATTGTCAGTTACTTCACATGCACCAGACATACAA
>NW_023340246.1:4775804-4787837 GCF_004916995.1 Morone saxatilis
TCAAGTCAGGCTTTATTGTCAGTTCACTATACATGCCACCAGCATACAAAAAAGGAAGCGGCAGAAGTCGTTTCTCACTCTCCCACGGGGGTGAACAGGGATAAAGGTGCGCACAGGCACAACAGACAAGACATGTCAGTGTCATCCATCTTCATATATGTCGATGGGCCCGTCTCACAGTTTGAGAACGACTGGGGTAAGGCCGCATTCATATTGCAGCCCTCTCATTTATTTGAATAGAGCCGGTCTGGCAGCGCAGTGGGGGTTACTTTTTACCATGAACACAATATTTCTTTTAAAGGTCCAGTGTGTAACATTTAGGAGGGTCTATTGGCAGTAATATATTATTCACAGGTATGTTTCATTAGTGTATCACCTGAATAGTTGTGTTTTTGTTACCTGAGGCTTTTGTATCTACAGATGCCAGAGGTCACCATGAGGAGGCCATGTTGAATCGCCATGTTTCTACAAACTGAACACTGGCTCTAGATAGTGGTGTTTGCGTGTTTCCCAGATTTGATGGTCACTGTAGTTTCTCCTTCGCACTTGAATTGCGATCTGCAGTTACACCACTACATTACACCCCTCATTTCCTGTCAATTTTATTGAGATAACACATATTGGGGTTTTTGTTTGTACATATACTATAAAATAACCTCAGTAAAAACCTTGGCTACATCTGCTCATTCCTACTATTCATTCCTTCTGAACTGAACATGCTTCTGTCAGTGAATCTACTCTGAAAGATTCATTACAGGCCTTCGCATGAAAACCTGTGACCTAACACTGATCCCAGCTGATTCCTTCTTTTTAACAGTTACAGACTCTATGCGACTGCCTCCTCTGACAGAATTTTATGAACCACAGCCTGCCAATAGGATTCAGGTGGAGCTGTGTCGGGGGAGTGGAAGCTAGAGTTGATCAACTCCTCAGAGGGAGGTTTCAGCGTGTTCAGGCAAGACATACTGCCTCACATTGCCTTTTCTTCATCTGTGAGTTGTAAGGAAACCTCAGAGCTCCTCTAATTGCTAAGAGTTGCTGACATTTTCAGGTCTTCTCCCGTCTTATCTCCTCACTGGATCACGAGTAAGAAGTGAGACTGAAGTTAAATGAGAATGCAGGACAAGGCCAACAGGGATTTACAAAAGAAATCAGTGGGAGAGATCAGTGATCAACAGGAGCAGCAGCCTCAAGGTACTGTGACAAGAAATACTGTCTTACACTGATGGTTAATACTATACTGACCCCCTGTGTGATAGTAATATGGTAAATAACTGTATATACAGGACAAACTTTACTGTTTGTCTGTTTCTTCCTGTGACCGAATTTCCTTTTAATCATCTTCCAGGTGGGTGTCTTTGGCAGAGTAGCATCTGATTGCCCAATCATACATTTCCTCACTTGTTGATGCTTCTAAAATACTGTGTGACATGTGTTACATGTAAAATACATCATATAATGGAGATTAAAAACACAATTTTGCTAATCTCAAATCATATTCTGGAGTCTCACAGTTAACCCATATGTGTCATTTCCCCATGTTGTGTCACTCTTCCTGCTTATAATATTCAACACAATATCTCCCATGTGTCACTCAGTTAAAGCAGGCTTTTGAAAACACTTTTCAATTGGAAAACTGCAGTATTTTTTGGTGCCAAGTCCCTGTTTTCTCTTCCCCAGATGAGAGTAAAACAGGTCAGATGAGGATCTTCACCAGGTGGATGAATGTGTTTCTGCAGAGAGTAAGGCATAAATCAATGTGATTCTTTCATACTTTAGCTCATAAATGGATTCACCAATAAGTTTTATCATTTACTATTTCCAGCGTAATCCTCCAGTTGAAGTGCACGACCTGTTCACAGACATTCAGGACGGCAGAATACTGATGGCTTTGCTGGAGGAGCTCTCTGGGTGCAAACTAGTAAGAGTTAATTTATACAGTGTAACAATTTGATGTCACAAAGAAGAAGAAAATACAGTACAACACTAGTAAAGGACTAGTTTGTAAGATTAAGTATCAACAGTGGCCACAAAAGGCAAAAGGCCCAATCTAGAGCCAGTGTTTGGTTTGTCCCCTCTGGGCTACTGTAGAAACATGGCGGTTCAAGATGGCTAATTTAATAGAAAAGGACGCACTCCCCCAATAGATAAATAGAGTTCACTGTAATGTGCCAAAAACACAATAATTCTTATTTTCAGGTAATTATACACTAATGATACCTATGGATATTGCCAATATCGATATCTGCCAATAGATCCTCCATAATGTTACACACCTGTTCAGTTCATTAGCTCTGCACCATATTTGTGATCCTTTAAACAAATTCAAGATAGTCAGGTGACTGTTTAAGATTGATACAACTGTCATGTCAGCAAATATGAAGCCAGTTAGCTTAGCTTAGCACAAAGACTTGGGGCAGAGCAGCTGGCCTGGCTTTGTTTATAGGCAAACAGGCAACAAACAATAAGTCACTTTTTTTGTTTTCCTTTGGAGAGAGCCAAGCTAGCTGTTTCCAAGTTTTCTGTGTTTACACTAGGCAAAGCTGACCGGCTGCTGGCTGTAGCTTTATATTGGCTGTGCATAAGGGTGGTATCAATCTACTTCTCGTGTTTCCTGAAACTCTAAACTATTCCCTTAAACGTTTTGTCTTATATTAGCTTTACAGGTTTAGGTCGTCTCCTCACCGCATTTTCAGACTGAACAACATTTCTAAGGCCCTGGCTTTCCTGGATGATAGACATGTGAGTGTGTTTGCTTGTTAATCAATTGTTTTGACATGTCATACATTTACAATTAAATCAGGAAAAACATGATCGCGGATGACGTCTCCTCCCTGTTGTCCCTTAGGTGAAGCTGCTTGGCATCGATGCCTCTGGTATTGCTGATGGCATCCCTTCTGTTGTTCTTAACCTTGTCTGGATCATCATCCTGTATTTCCAGGCAGGCTATTTCCCATCATCCATCACTCTAACATCTTAATATATTATTTTCCTCTTTGCCCAGTGGTTTGTCTTTGTCACTGACCTTACATGCACTCCACTTTTTTTATCCTAATACAGGTAAAGGAGGTGACAGGAGGGCTCCAGAGGCATTTGTCTTCTAGCCTCTCTTCCTTATCAATGAGCACTTACCCCTCCTCCGGTGACCTCTCACCTCAGCCAAATGACATTGGCAGCTACTCCTGCAACACCCTGCCAAGCAAAGGCAGAAAGGCTGCCAGAGAGGCAAAGTACCATGGGAAAGCAATCAAGACTCTGCTGCAATGGGTCCAAACATGTACATCAAAGTGAGTCTGAACACGATGCAAACGCTTAGAAATTCATTTTTGTCAACATAACATCCCGAACCCAAAAATTATACTTATACAACCACAATGAGGGAAGGGAAATGTGTGTGAGCTGGCTGTGTTGAGCTTCTGTTTTTTTATTATGCAATTTTAAATTTGCAGCTTTGGGGTGGAGGTGCATGACTTTGGGAAGAGCTGGAGGAGTGGGCTGGCATTCCTAGCTATGATTAAGTCCATAAACCCAGCCTTGGTTGACCTGAGAGAGAGCCTGTCTAGAGTGCCAAGAGAAAACGTCCAGCTGGCTTTCAAGATAGCCCATCACAGTTTGGATATACCACCTCTGCTGGAGCCTGAAGGTAAAAGCGTACTGAATATAAAGTGTCCCACATTGGTCAATTTTCATCCTCATAACAAATGACTTTCTGCATCTTCACCAAGACAGTGCTACCCCTGCACCTAAATAGGTGCTAGAAACCCCCCACGGGGGAATGATACCACTTATCACAGACCAGAGGAGTAAATCAGAAGCATTTGCCCCATTGCAGACCAATTTAAAAGTTGACCTTGCTTAATAGTGTCTTTAGTAACAGTTTATCCTGCTAAAAAAAAACTATTCCTCTTTCCCCAGATGTTTTGTGCACTTCACCAGATGAGCGGTCCATCATCACATATGTGTCTATGTTCCTGGGGCATTGTTCAGGCATAGAAGAGGTTAGTACGGCCTAAATATTGTAACATTTTTGCTTTTTTACTTTCTTGCTGAGAGCTAGATGAGAAAATTGCTACCACTCTCATATCTGTTACATATGAAGCTACCAGCTGGGAAAAATCTTACTTCTATGTGCAGGAGTATTTCTTGCCTGGGTGCAGTAAGGATTAAAGGTTCTTGTACCAATTAAACAAATGAGATATATTATGTCTTTTGGTTTTAAAGGTGCTGGTAGGCAGATTTTGTTACCTTTGGATGGAACCAAGCTAGTCTTTATGCTAAGCTAAGCTTACTGGCTGCTGGCTGTAGCTTAATTTGTAACTCTCAGGAATGTCAGTGGCATCATCTTTCCCATCTAATTCTCTTGAATGACAAATGCATTTACAAACACTATGAATAAAAGATAAAGCATTATTTGCACTGACATCATGTAACTACCACTCATAAATCATATATTACAGGATCGTATAACCGATTTGGAAGTTCCAGAGATCCCAAATTTTGGATCACTTGAGTCAGTCAGCCTTGGGGAGACCGATGACCCAGAAATGCAAGCTTTGCTGAAAGGCTTGGAGAAGAGCAGTGAGCAGCAATTGTGGAAACAGTGGGGTAGAAGACCCTCAGGAACTTCGGACGTCTCATCCAGTCGTAGCCAAAGCATCACTGAACAACCTGCAGGCAGTGCCGCAACCTCACCATTCAACAAAAGCAAGCATCGAAGCATTTTAAAGCCACCCAGTCCGCTGGATGCAGACGTAGTCAGCCAGGACATCAGATCATGGATGGAGAAAGCGTCTCTGGATCAGGGCTACAACAAGCCAAGAGTGGATGATCATTTTTCTTTGAGCTCAGAGGAAGGAATCTACAGTTTGTCAGCACTGGACTCAGATGAGGAGGAGGCCTACAGCTACATCCTGGATCTGAATAAAGAGGTTTTTCAACCATATAATCAGCTGAAAAGACCAGTACCAAGGGTTGAAGAGGAAACAGCAGAAGAAATGTTCCTGAATGGACAGCAGCAAGAGTCAAAACATCCGGAAGTATGCAAGACGTTTAACGGCAGCGGATGTAAACATGAAAAAAGCTCACTTGCACAAAATGTTGAACCAGAAGTCAGGGCTCAATCGGTGGTTCATAGGAAGTTTGATCGGGACAAGAATGAAAGTAGCTCCAGAAAGCTGGCAAACAACGGAGCTATGTTTGATGTGGAGCCAGAGGAAGAAAGCAGAAGCAGAGAGGGACGTGAAGAGGAGAGAGTTGTCATAGGACAGAGTAATGATGATGCTGATTACTGCGAGGAAGAGAGAAAGAAGGAGAAGACAGAAAATGCTACATTGGTGATGCATGGTTATGATAAAACAGAGGCTCTGGTGGACGAAACCAAGAAAACAAGGCTTTTTGAGGTGGCTAGTTGGAAGAAAGAGCTTCAGGAACCGACTGAAAGAGGGCTTTTTGACAAACGTCGACAAGGCAGTGAGAAAAGAACGGCAGATGGAGAAGAGGAGGAAGACAATTTGACAACGTTTGAGGAAGGGCGGGACAAAAAGTTAGTGAAAGAAAAAGAGGGAGAGGATATTGTAAAGGAGGAAGAGAGGGAATATCAGCAAAGTGGGAATGTAGAAAGTTTCATGGTGGGAGTAAATGAAAAAATATTAATAGACGTGGCTGTAAATGAAGTCAGAGGAGCTGATGCAACTGGAATTAAGACAGAAGAAGAAAATGAGAGGAAAGTCATTGCCGGCCCCAAAATGGAAGATTTAGCTTGTAATGATGAAGGCAAGGAGGTATTCAGTGGTGAAATCATTAATTTAATGGATTTTGAGGCAGTTACAACAGAAGATGACAAAGACAGGGAATTTAAGATTAACAGACGGAAACTGACTGTTAAGAAGGCAACAACAAAAGATCATCCTGGTAAAAATGCCCCAAAAAATGGAGGGACCGACCATAGCAGTGATAACAGTTGGACTCCTGCCTGCAGTGCAACCTCTCAGTCAGTCAGGTAGGTCATAGCATTTGTGATTTATGTGTACAGATATAATTGACTGTTGGCTAAGCACTGCCTCCTTGATTATGGTAACAATGTGTCAAGCTTTCAGTTTGACATGGTACAAATGCAGTTTACAGTGATAACGGCAGCATTTGACGCTCATTTCTGGCAGTTGTTGATGGCATGTTGTTGGCCGAAATTATGACTGATGCCAGCAGATTTTGTCATCTGTAGCTAACTTGAGCGAACACCTCTGTGAGGTGGTGAAACCTCTGGCTCAAGCTCAAGTTTTATTCATTCCAAAAGCAGAAATCCTGTAAAAGGCTGTTAAATATGCGCAGGATGGCTATATATGATATAATGCTAAAAGAATGTGGCTAGATCTACATCCCAGGCAAAAAAAAACAGCATCCTCACCAGTTAATGATCAATGGAAGACAAGGAAATAAAGGAGCAGCACACACAGTTTTTGTATTGCAACTTAGAGCTAGCCAGCCCTAACATTACCATATAGCACATATTATAATTAAAATTGAGTTCCAAAATGTTCATCATTCTAATATAACCCTTGAATAAATTGGCAAACGTACCCTGTGTGATACAAGTTTGGCTGGAGTTGCTTGAGAGTAAACTTCCCAAACCAAATAAAGAGCAGGACAGAGTTAGCATGAACTCTGATACACTAGCATCTTGGCTCACACAGGACAGATGTTAACAGCTATTTTGTAATTTAACCTGTAACCTCACAAAATAATGTGATACCTAATAACTAGTTAATGACAGGCCCACTGCTACTGTTTGCAGCTAATGCTAGAGCACACTGTTTAATCAGATTCTTACAGTACACTTATGTTCTTATATCGATTATTGATCATACTCCAGCCCCAAGCATAGCAGGTTCACCGTCAACAATACAAAGAGGCTGTGTTTGGTTTTGTTGTTTTAATCTAACTTCCATTTCTTTATAATCAATATGAACGTGAAATGTCTAATCTAACACTCTTATCTGCTTTTCGACAGAGAGGGAGAATTCATTCTTCAGTCTTTAGCAGGCTTGTGTGACATAACCCCATTAGAGCTGGAAATGCTCTTGGTCCTGTGGATTCTGCTCTACTGCTGCTTCATCCTACCTCAAATGAACCTCTGAGTCCCCCTGTAGTACACCCTTCTCATTAAGATATGCTTATTAACCCAGTTTCCACAAATGAGCCAAACAGGGACACGTAGGGCTGGGTTGACTCTTTATCTGTGTCACCAAATTTCCCTCAAGGCAGCATTTAATGATTATGTTTTCTTTTTGCTGCCAGCAGAAATAATTTGTCATTTGGGCTATCGTTGTCAGATTAACACATAATGCTGTTATTTCCATTATTACAATTTTTTCAGCTACTTGGTCTTACAATACACCAATTATTAGAAATGGTTTGTGAGTTTTAGTGCGTTTTTGCTGAATGCATGTTCAAAATGCTCTGTTTATTTGATTTATCTTTCTGGCAGAAATACTCCTTTCACTTCCAGTGGATTTTACTAACCACATGGTGGCATTGCAGCATTACAGCAGCAACTGTCTCACATGAAAGACTGTCATTACAGCATTCTGTTGACGGCTGAGAATCCCATATGACCTGCTGTTTAATTAGAAGCTGTATTGACATGGTGAGATTAAGCTGATAATATTTAATGAGCACTTTGACATTTCGTAGACTCTCCCTGTGTCACTTGTGGCTTAGAATGTATATTGTTTCATTGTTTTCATCTCAAATACTGTATGATAGTTAAAGCCTTTCAACAATGCAAGCTTTTTTCGTGACATTTCTGTCACTATGAGATATAAATAATAAACCAGATACTCATTCTGTGTCATATATCTTCTGATCCTTTCCACAAGATAGAATCAGGCACTTTTCAGGTGCTGTAGACACATTACGCACATGTATATTGTCTTTGTTATAATACCAGTGTATACACAGTGAAACTAGAGCAAAACTGAAGTATGCATCAGTTGCATAAGTGTTCAAAATCCATGTTGACCACAATGTGTATTAAAGGGGGAGGATGAGTATGCTCTGTCCTCACTGTCCACAAAATACACACACACACTCATTGGCTCTGAAATTCTAAGAAACTAAGCATGCCGCCATTGTTTGCTTGGAGCTCAACCTAAGGGTCAAAAGCCCCCGGAGATCGATATACTTTCAACACTACCGCCACCCCCGCACCAAGCCACAAGAACAACACTTCCCAAAAGCTGGAGTTTGGCCGGTCTTACGTGAGATCAACCTGCGGCTTTTCTGAATCAGGCCAAGGCAGGATGGTGAGAGAAGGAGCGATAATGTCTGTTATGTACATTTTTCCATGTCTGACAGTGCTGGCATTGCTAACGGGTTGCACAGCAGATGGGTCGGCTCTACCAAAGTCTGAGAAACGCTTCAGCGGGCCTCTGCAAAGGGAACAAGAGGTCAATCAACAGCAACAGCTCAACACATCAGCCCTAAACACAGCCTTGGCCTTTGAACCTTTCCATGACCTGTCCACCAGAACTAATACTGAGCCTGGGATCCAGCAGCAGAAACAGCACAACATCTTATTCTCGCCCTTGGGCCTGGCGTCAGCCCTGGCCCTGCTGTCCCGAGTGTCTGGGTCTGAGAGTCGGAGCCAGGCCCTGGAGGCACTGGGGCTGGCAGCCAACTCTACAGAGCAGAGTGTGGAGGCCGCCATATCTGCTCTTATAGATCTGCAACATAGCCTCACTTTCCAGGAGAGAGGGGGTGGAGGGGGGGTTCAAAGGGCAGAGTCTGAGGCTGGAGCCGGAACAGAAGCTGGGATTGGGGCCTCAGCAGGGGTGGAAATTGGAGGGGCAGATGCTGGAAACAGAGCTGATGCAGATGATGGAGCAGAGGGTAGGGCTGGAACTGAGGATGGGGTTCATGCTGGGAGTCAGATCAGAGTGTGGAGCGGCCTACATATTGATGGAAAACCCTCACTAGACTATGATAGTTTTTTGTCCACGTCTCAACACACTGGACCCTCTGCCTTCAATATCAGCTTTGAGACGCTGATGAAAGACTTGCAAACCTCTGACAAACTTGAACTTAACAATTATGTGTATTTCAAAGGTAGGGCCTTGCTTTATTGGTGATGAAAGTCGCAGTTTTTGTACATTCATATTTTCAACATATGGTCGGGAGGTATTCCTGCACATTAAGGGTATAAACAATCAGACAGATATGTTGCTTTTTAAAAGAGATTCAAATGAAAGCTGAAATAAAAATGAATTGCTGCTAAATTAGAAAACTCACTACAGCTTCAAAATGTGCTCATTGTGTCAATGCAGTACCACCCACTGCATAGCACATTGAGTGTCTTTGTTTTGTAAGAAAAGCACATGCTCACTTGTGACAGTTAGTGGTAGTAAATTCACATAGCGGGTTCTTTTTTATAGGTGTGCAACCTTTATCTTATCCAATTTATCTTAGTTCATCCATAACCTGTTCCCTTTATTAATGACACATAAATCAGGTCGCCAACCATTTGAGCGTCGCCACACAGTGCCACGGAGCTTCCAGCCGAACGCTACGACCAGCGTGGAGGTAGCCATGATGTTCAGGGACGACTCTTCTGAGGTGATGATGCTATATGATACCAATTGCTCAGCCACAGTGGTGCGGCTAGCCCAGTCAGAACGCCTGGCCTCACTGCTCCTGCTTCCTAAAGCTGAGCTGCAGCCCCTGGAAGACTGCCTCTCTGACAGCCGCATGAGGTTTTGGCTCAGCAACCTAAAGCCGGGGTAGGTGGTGAGTCCAAATTGTTGAACACGAATGAGTTGCAAACCAATGTCAAGCTACCCTTTCATTCGCATTTTTTTCTGACTGCTTGCATAGACTTTTGTGTCAGCAGCTTCAAGGATGAGTCAATATAAAAATTATTTCACATGTGCCATTTGGCGTCCCTATTTCAAGTCTGTATTAAAAAAGTTCTTACTTAAATAACTTCAGAAAATAATGAGGGCAGAACACAGTCATTGTAAAGCTATAAAAGAAAATTTTAATGCCTTTTTCTTATTTAACCTAAAAACAATTAAGTATATACAACAATCTTATTCATCCCCAGTGGTATCCAGCAATGCGAAGTGTTTTTATGTGTCCTGTTTTCAAGACATCTGTCTTTGAGATTTCTGTCCTGGTTCAATTTAATGGAGGTGAATGTATTTTCTTTTGTGGTGCAACATAAAAAAAACACGTTTCTGTCCACTGGTTTTTAAGAGGAGTCTGTAACCTTTCTCAAATTCATACATGAAATTTGAGAAACAAAATGCCATATTCATGTTTTTTAAACATTTTTTATTTATTTATTTTTGGATGGATGAATATGTGTAATCCTGGACAAATAAACCATGAAATTACAAGGGCATGGGTAAGTACTGAAATATGTTTGCTTATTTTTTTTTCTGTTGATTTTTGTAATTTGACAATGCAAAAGTAGTATGTTTTGCAGGACTTTTTCAAGTATTGTGTTTAATGCTTAGGGTTTAGACGTGAAGTATGTCTGGGAATACTGCGTAAATGTGTATAAGCATATATTAACCCAAAGGTTGGGCATGTACAGTACATGCCCTCTGTATAGTGTGTTTGCTTATCCCTGAGTGAACAGTATATTGATCCATGTCATGCTGCAGACTGGTCCCCTCCTGTCACTTGCTTTCTGTTGTTCCGTGGCATGATGAATGATGCTGAGTAGATTCTAAGTCAGCAGTAATTATTGCTCTCTATACATCAGTGAGTGAAAGCCTGCACAATGGCTCCCATGTGTTGTAACAAGACAACTTAGGGCAAATCCATTCACAAATTGATTGTTGTTTTCACAGGCGGGCAGAAATCCTTTTCCCTAAGTTCCAACTGAGGAAATCCTACAGTTTAAAAAGCCTCCTGAAGAACTCTGGAGTATCATCCATTTTCTCAGACTCAGCAGACTTCTCAGGAATATCACCCAAGACAATGCTGAAACTTGTCAAGGTTAAGAGAGAGACACTATATCCCATTATTCTTTGTCAGAATGTAATAAGTACTTGATTGTGACCTTTGAGGAGCATATTACACATTAGAAATTCACTCTCATTAACTTTGTGCAATGGGCATGCTAAGCTATACTTGTCATTCTCTCTTTACCACGTACATTCACTCATGTTATTGTCTCGATATCTGTTCTCCCAATACTCCTGTTTCTGTGTCTTTATACTCAGGCTCCTCATCAAGTTATGCTGGAGGTGGAAGACACCAAGTCAGAAGATGGGAGGAGACCTGACATCATGCTGGACTTCTGTGTCCCTCCGAGAATCACCTTTAACAGACCGTTCATGCTCATAATCTATGACGATCTCACAGGGCTCATCCTGCTCATAGGGAGAATTATTGATCCCACAGATGTCTAGACTAGAGTGAACATTACACTCTCCTTTTTGTCCTTTTTTTTTCTTTTGTTATTGATATAATACAGCACTCACTTACATTACAAAACAGCTTTGGTTTGTTTTTTCCCAGTAGTATGGCATCTCATTTTGGGGGGGGGGGAATTTTCCAGCAATTTCACTGAAGTTGCAGTGAGTGTGTTTTGTTTTACCTCCAATTTTCCAAACCATTCAGGATGATTTATAGTTCGTTTTTCCATTTTCACAAAATGATGAAACGACATTTAAATGGCTGTAATTTATCCTTGTGACTGAATCTCTGCTATTCTTGCACAACATAAAACACTTTTCTTCCATTACAAAAGCATTTTCTCTTTTGTCGTTTTTTTCCCCTTCCGCAGCCCATTTCCTCCTGAAACATCTCTTTATCGTCTTATGCAATTATCAGAAATGGATTTGCTAGAACATCTAGGCTTATTCGCAAACACAAAAAAGAAAAGTCTCATAAAACAGTGTTACATTTTCACACAGCAGAAGAGTTAAGTAGCTCCTGAACATTGGCTCATTTTTACCTTGGTGTCAGGGACCAAACAGTCAAGCAATGAGGAGAACAGGAGTTTGTTGAAAAATAGGGTCTTTTTTT
>NW_023340246.1:4787937-4801946 GCF_004916995.1 Morone saxatilis
GCTTGGGCCATCACACTCGGCATCAGACATCCTTGTGGAGATATTTAGCTCACTGAGTAGATGATGAATAGAGGAGAGTTTGATGAATAGGACAACAGATCTATCACAAGTAACAGAAATGTCAGCCTATTAATCAGGGAAGGTCCAACTGGCTCCTTGAAAACCCCAGGTTTGTGAGTCAATAAACCATCCCCAGAGATGGGATGCATCACTTTTTTTTTTTAGCTTCATCCCCAAGAAACTCTGAAACCTACAATCTGACAAGCATGGCCATTTCACGCAGTGACTGTACTGGGGCCAGATGTTTAAATGATGCATGTGTGGTGAGAATGTGTGCATACTTCACACACAAATTTTATTAATCATTGATTATCCTTCTGACAGTTAATAATGATGACTGAGGTATCACTGCTGATGATGGTTTGGTTTGGGCAACATAACTGACCACAGCCTTATAATTATTTTGCGTAATGACAGCTGCTCTGGTGCTGTTAGAGATCCTCGTTGCAACATCTTTGCCATTCTTCTCAATGACAGGTCTAACGAGTGGTGACGCACTCAGAAATATCATTATACAGATGTTCATGGATGTTTCTACATCCATTTATAGCTAACTATGACAGTGAAAATGTGGCTTATGTGCCCACAATGACTAAGATTTAAAAAAACAGAACCAGCCAAACGAACAGACAAAATACTTACAATACTGTTTGCATATTTCTGTCTTTGGGCATAGATGACTCTACACAATTTTATGCATCTGTCCCCAGGTGTGGAGAGGCAAGACAGCTGGCAGTGTTTGAATGTTGGTTGCTTCGTGTTTTTTGGGTGATTTAAGGTACGTAATGTAAGTTACATTCTTTTCCTTAAACTAGCCAAGTAGTTTTGTTGCATAAACCATTATAGTAGACAGAGCTTCCAGGTCTCTAAAGTGAAACCAAAGTGTTTTAAACCTGCATTCTATGTAAAGGCCAACAGGGGGAGCTCCATTGGTCCAATTTAGAGTAAAATGGACAATAAAGCAGGGTATGCTGGGTAAATAAGTCTTAGGATGTGTCCAGTGCACCGCACAAAACTCAGATCTAACTGTCAAACTATGCAGTGCTGATCAAATACGAAGACCTATTGCCTATTTCTTGCCTATAATCATTTTAGAAACATATTTTAGCGTAATGTTCAGCTGTAATACAAGATTGTGTGTGACCAGGTGAGCCGCCATTGTTTCCTGCTACGGACGAGTCAAAACTGCACAAAAAAGCCACTAACACAAAAGATACAACTTTCTGATGAAGTGAAGCCAATACAGATCATAAAATTTCTCTATACGCTGATAATCTGCTTTTGTCTATGGATCAAGTACCAGTGACACTTTCCAATGTCTTGTATTGTATTTTTTATATTAGATTCATTCATTTGAATGAATTATTTTTTTTGCCTCTGAATAGCACTATGGTAGAACTAAATTTAAATACAGAAATACAAATATTTAAAATATTGTAGGTCTTGCAGAATCGATATACACCCCTCATTAGATGCAATAGTGGCAAAGAACTATACAAGACTATAAAAACAATTAAAGAAGACTTAAACATCAATCAAGAGGGATCAAGAAGCTTGTGAAAAATAAGGTGTATCAGATTTATCAAGCTACAGCAATTATTTAATTGTGTCGCACGGATCAGACTTGTATCCACAAGACTTATTTAGGGTTTTTTACTTGGGTTAAAGGCCAAAAAAGCTTAAATCAGGACATGCCTAGTCTAAATATTTTATTATACTGTACATTATATCCAGCTGACTGTTGTATTATAAAATGATCATTAATGTATCATGTTGTATATGTATTATGTATTGTGGTGTTTATGGTTTGGCTTGAAGCAAAATAAAGTTTCATTATTTTTCAACTTTAAATCAATATTGCTATTAAGATGAGTCGACATAGAGTTCAGTGTCTAAATGATATTGATTAATGGATTAATGATTTAGAATTCATGTTTTATGAAAACAAGCATACCATTTCAGGAAGGATTTTAAGTGAAAATCAGAAAATCAAGTCAGAGAAACTTTACAGACAGGATTTTTTTCATGGTTCCCTGCATACTGAAAGGCCAGTGATTTCTGGTGTACAATTTGCTTTCTTTACTATAATGTGATAATTAATGTAAGAATGAAGTGGCATGTTGTTTTAACACAACACCTTTGGAACAGTCCATTATCTCACCAGTGGTTTTTTGCCTAGGTTGTACTAAAGGATTTATGTTGCATCAGTAAAGATAGTCCGGCCTGATATCTAAGGACAGAGAACAGGGGCTGGTCTTGGTTAATTTTTGACTTGAGTGTCAGCTGACTCTGAGCTCCTGTATATAATGGGGAAATTTCTGCCAAACAGTCTGCAGCAAAGACGACATTAAAGGTACGCATGGAACTTGAAACTTTACATGTTTTAGACTAGAGATTCTTTTATAATAAAATAAATTGTAAATCTTTGCCTGTTAACACACTGATATGGTTGGGCTTCTAAACATGTCAGTGTGTTAACAGGCAAAGAGACCTCAGCTACTGTCCACTTGTCATTCTAAAAAGGGTCTATATTAACTAATACTACTACAACCTACTGCGGTTGAGCCCCACTAACCTCCTCTGGTTTCCCTGGACAGGCTGTAAAGATGCATGGGATCTTTACTAGTTGTGCACTGGCAACACTGCTACTGGCTGCAGCCTGGGCAGACCACCACCACCACCACGGCCATGGCACTGAACACAGCCATGATGGAGAAATGAGCTGCCACAAGCTGTCTCCTCCCAATGCTGACTTTGCCTTTGCCCTTTACAAAAGTCTGAATGCCAAAGCTGCTGCTGGAAAGAACATCTTCTACTCACCGCTGGGCATCTCCACTGCCCTGTCCATGCTGTCTACAGGCGCCAGTGGTGAAACCCACAGCCAGCTGTTCTCCAGCTTGGGCTACAGTGCTCACAACCAGGCACAGATCAATGAAGCGTACGAGCATCTTTTCCACATGCTTGGCCACAGCCAGGAGAACCAGCAGATGGTTGTTGGAAATGCTGCTGCAGTGCGCTCTGGTTTCAATCCTCTGGAAAAGTTCCTGAACGATGTCAAGCACTTCTACTCTGGTGAAATCTTCAATGTTGACTTTACCAAATCTGCAGAGGCTGCAGCAGAGATCAACAGATTCATTGCCAGTAAAACACAGGACAAGATCAAAGATATGGTGAAGGACCTGGACCCTGAAATGGCCATGGTGCTGATTAACTACGTCTTCTTCAGAGGTAGGACACACATGCATACAGAGAAATTCTCAAAAGCATGCAGATGTAGATAGAAGTTCTGGTGCATATCACCTTGTGTTGTTTAAGGCTCTCAATGACAGAGCCAGAAATGTAGAATAGACCAGTCTAATGGTATTACAAGAATGCAATTTTAGCACATATTTTGACATTTTAAAACAAGTAACCATGATTGTTTGAGTTGACAGTAACATTTAATCTTCATCCTTCCCCCTTCACTGCATTATACAGGACAGTGGGAGAAACCTTTTGATGGTAACCTGACGAGCAAGGCAGACTTCCATGTGGACGACACAACCACAGTTCAGGTGGATATGATGAAAAAGACCGGTCGCTTCGACTCCTATCAGGATGTTGAAAACCACACCACTGTCATCATGCTGCCCTACAAAGGCAACACCTCCATGATGATCGTCCTGCCTGATGAAGGCCGGATGGCGGAGGTGGAGGGCTACATCAACAAGGACTACCTCAGGCACTGGCATGACTCACTTTTCAGGAAGTAAGAGATTACTTTGGTTTCAATCCTCATCGTCATGGTTTTGAAGTGTCTTATAAACTAATGACTGAAAAAATGGTTCAGGTGGTCAACTGGATCAGATGTATTAAGTGTCCAAATTTATTACAGCAAAAGTTGACTAAACAAGCTGTAAGTCAACTGTATATTCCAGTGATTCTGACCCTAGTGATGTTCTGTTTCTCAGTTCTGTAGATCTGTTCCTGCCAAAATTTTCCATCTCTACTGAGGCTACCCTGGACAGCACACTGAAAGAACTGGGCATAACCAACGCTTTTGCAGACAATGCTGATTTCTCTGGCATATCTGAGGAGGTCAAGCTCAAAGTCTCAAAGGTAGGAGACACAAATATGCCTTCATATGTTTTAAGTAAATTGGCATATTTCAGGAATCTGCCTATTTCATGACAATTACGCATTAAAGAATATTAACATGTTCACAAATGCATAGAAAGTGGATGTTGGAAAGACCCTTTGCTAGCCTGTAGCTTCTACAGTTTTCCAACATCTGTGCTCTACTTTTAACAAGACACTGACTACCTCCTCCCGGTTCCTCCACAGGTGTCCCACCAGGCCGTGCTGAGCGTGGATGAAACAGGAACAGAGGCAGCAGCCGCCACCACCATCGAGATCATGCCCATGAGTATGCCTGAAACCATAAAACTTGACAGACCCTTCTTAGTCTTCATCCTGGAGCACTCAACTAGGAGCATCCTCTTCATGGGCAAGATCAACAACCCCACAGCCATGTAAAGATGCTAGGGAAATTAATGATACATTTTCAATGTAGTAA
This sequence comes from Morone saxatilis, assembly GCF_004916995.1. NCBI lineage: Eukaryota > Metazoa > Chordata > Actinopteri > Moronidae > Morone > Morone saxatilis. The sequence continues at coordinate 4,792,553 of NW_023340246.1, forward strand.
GTTTTAGTAGCTTATTTTGACCTCAGTATATGAAAGCCCTACATAGAGATCACAGTGATATTAAGAGCATTGTGGGAAATGATGAACAGAGGATAGTTTGATAAATAAGACAAAAGATCTATGTTAGTATATTATTTTGCTGGCAGTCTGTCAGCATTATATATTTACTACCATCTGTCATCAGAACGTGGCTGGGTGTATAAATGTCCAAATACATCATTATATATTGTATCCAGCTGACTGTTGTATATGACTGAAACATTAGTAGATATGTAACTTCTGCTCACACATTGAGCTAAGGTGTTATCGTGCTATTGCTGCTATCGTTCAGTATGAAGTGAATTAAAGACTTGTCATGAACAACTTGCATTTTATGTTATTTAAGTCTTTCAGTCTAATCTTGAGTCCACTGGTCTAATTAAGAACTGTATGATCTACAATACCAAATTACAGAGAGAAGGAATCAATTGTTTTTTTAAAAGTTTTTGAATAATTCTCTTTATATTTAATTTCTGGTCTATCATTTGATTTCTGTAATTGCGTGATGATAATTGTAAACTCACACACATTTCACACAACTCCTCAAACGCACCAGCAAATGTCTTTACCAATGTTATGTCGACTGAGATGTGTTACATTAGTAAACAGCTTTGTCAGAAATCTTGTGGGAAATGACAGAAAAATGGCTGGTCCTCTGGAATATTTAATAGATCAACTGTATGTAATGGTTAAGTTTCTGCCATTAATGACAACCTATTTTTTAAGACACAAATTAGAATAAAACTAAATAAAAGTAATCCTTGAAAATGAGAATTATGGTGAAACATGTTAAATTTTTCCCAGGGAATAAAGGTTTATTCAGCGACCTGCATGCGTCTGCGGAGTCTAGCTCATGAAACAGTGTGAATTATTGCACAAAGATATCATAAATAAGTTCATGTAGCTGCTTGACCTGTTGATCTTGCATTCTGTAGTGTTATGTCTCCGTCATTAATGTTATCTGGCGCTGGAGGTTCTTGGAATAAACAGATTTATGGACGAGAAGAAGCAGCAGCAACAAACCAGCTGGAACAAACTATGAAAACATGCAGGAAGCACATTAATAAAAAGCTAAGCTCATGTGACATCAAGTGCTGTTGATGCGGATGTAATGTTTTTGTGCCTTAAATCAGCTATCTTTCTTGTTACTGTCGGAAGGAAGATAAATAATATCACTCAGTTAATGTTATCTGTTGATTTAACTTCTCCTCTTCAGCTAATCCCAAACAATGAAAAGCAGTTTAGTGAACAAGTGAGTGAATCCAGCCTGAATGAGTCGCTAATCTGCAACAGAGAACACAGGTAGCTTCAGTAATACTAATAAACAATGTATGTTGTACTACTTGTGATATAAGAGTATGACACACATAACCATAGTAACTATACACACAAAAGATAATGTACACAACAATGGCAACAACTAGCCTACTCAATAAAGAGAGTATCCACACACTCAAGTCTGTTACAAAATCCTTTTTGTGAACTAGCTGAAAAGTTGTCCAAGTCATCATGGCCGTTCCCAGACTTTTTTGAGTGGGGTGGCACAAGTAAGGCACTGACTTATGTAGGGGTGGAAGTATGTGTTTCAGATTTCCATCTTTCCCAATTTATGCAATTCCAGTACCGTTTATGGACCCCAGTATGCAGATATTTTTATACCATATGTATTGTTTTTTCCCAAAACTGCATGGGTTTAGCATAAAGTCTGGAAATGGGAAACTCCTGGGTACCCACAGAATCCATTTTCATTCAGATATCTTGAAGTCAAAGGTGAAGGGAACCCTTTGAAAATGGCCATGTCAATTGCCAACATTATGTCTACATGCTAGCATGACAAATGTGTCAGGTCATCTAGTTTCATATGATACCTTTAGCTTTACCCTACCTTTAAAGACAATGTGAAGTGGAAGAGGGAAGGATAATTGGGCAGCACACAATCAGGGGTGGCCAGTGACATCCCACACCCCCCTCTCTGGAAACGCCCCTGCAAGTCATTGCTGGACACATCATTTAAATGCCTTCTCTAGCAATGAGCTTAACTGCTGGTTTTCACAAGACAGAGTACAGAGCATTTAACTACTTTTGGCAGTTATAAAAAAGAGCCATAGTTACCTAACATTAGCTAAGCTGTGAAAATTATGTTAACTTTGGAGCTCCACTGAGTGACTAACTAACATTGCCAACAGTCATCTAAGATGAATAGAACTACTATTACAATATGTACAGAAATGTTTCTGTTTGCAGTCTTTTAGCATGACAAGTTCCTTATCATCAGTGATCTGAACCTGTCTCTAAAGGTCTAAATAACTCATTATATATTGTATCCAGCTGACTTGTGTACATAATGTATTGCACTGCTGACACATTCAGCCATCTTGGGGGTTATTGTGCAATTGTTTCAACATGTAGCGAAGGAAGACTTGTCATTAACAGTCAGTATATGTTACCATTTCCCTTTTCCCCGGAAGGGACTTAAAGTGGAAATTATTTAAAAATGACAGTTTGGTATTAGTAGCTTCACATTTCAATCAAAGGCTCCTGCTCTATCATTTTCTTTTGTAATTCTGTGATTATTACTGTAGGCTTCTGTTTATACAACCTTTAGTCACTACACAACTGAAGATACATTTGCCAGAAATCTCTCAACACAGGACAGAAAAGGTTGCTCCTCGTTAATTTTTAACAGATCTGTCAGCTGACTCTTCGATTTAACATAATGGTGAAGTTTCTGCCAAGCTGCAGCAAGAAGGACATCAATGGTAAGCATCGACCTCTAATGAAATATGCTAAATGTTTTATATACATTTTGAGGACTTGGAACCAAATATGAGAAAGAAGTGACATTTGGAATTATTGTTGTTAAGTTCAGAAGTGAACTTTTCTAAATAAGACATGTCTTAAAATGTAAGTGTAAATCTGTTAAGATCGTGTTCTGTTCAAAAGGTTTTGAGCCTTTAGCTACTGTCAACTTTATTATTGTCATTCTTCATGTTGTTCTTCAAATAGCTCTACATGCAATACATTTTTTAATTTGTTATTGCGTTATTGTGACCAACTGTGCTTGAGCTCAACTAACAACTTTGTTTGTTTTTTCCTTTTGTATGGACAGGCTATAAAGATGAGTGGTATCTTTGCTAGTTGTGCACTCACAGCACTGCTACTGGCTGCAGCCTGGGCAGACCACCACCAACACGACCATGATGGAGAAATGAGCTGCCACAAGCTGTCGTCTCCAAATGCTGACTTTGCCTTTGCCCTCTACAAAAGTCTGAATGCCAAAGCTGCTGCTGGAAAGAACATCTTCTACTCGCCGCTGGGCATCTCCACTGCCCTGTCCATGCTGTCTACAGGCGCCAGTGGTGAAACCCACAGCCAGCTGTTCTCCAGCTTGGGCTACAGTGCTCACAACCAGGCACAGATCAATGAAGCGTACAAGCATCTTTTCCACATGCATGGACACAGCCAGGAGAACCAGCAGTTAGATGTTGGTAATGGTGTGGCCCTGCGCTCTGGCTTCAACCCTGTGGAAAAGTTCCTGAACGATGTCAGGCACTACTACTCTGGTGAAATCTTCAATGTTGACTTTACCAAACCAGCTGAGGCTGCAGCTGAGATTAATTCATTCATTGCTAATAAAACCCAGAATAAGCTCAAAGATATGGTGAAGGACCTGGATCATGAAATGGCCATGGTGCTGATAAACTACGTCTACTTCAGAGGTAAGACACAGACCATGCATGCAGATAACAAGCTGCTTTGATTAACAAGTGTCTTTAACCTGCATTCTATGTAAAGGCAAGCAGGGAGAGTAACAATAACAGACCCATACCATAACGTCTTATGGAGAAAGGACCCGACTTCTCACTTGATTTATTAGCTTATTAAACAGTTCCTAATTCATTTATGGTCTCAATCGCTAGTTTTAAGTCTTCTTCAATACAGCATGATGTTCATTTTGTACATTTTGGTCCAATAAAATAGACGATAAAGCAGGGTATGCTTGTTATTCACAAGTCATTCTCGTCATTTAGTGTGTCAAATCTGCTGTCCCCAACAAACTGTCAAGGCCCCGACCACAATGCCAAACTTAAGACTTCAAAATGATACTCCACGCACCAATGGGTGACAAACTGACATGTTCATACTTGGTTCAGGTGCATATCACCTTGTGTTGTTTGAGGCTCTTAATGATGGAGCATGCCACGAACATACATATTATATTGCAACATTTTAAAACAAGTAACCACGATTGTTTGAGTTGACATGCACTAACAACATTTTTCATCTTATCCTTCCCCCTCCACTGCATCATACAGGACAGTGGGAGAAACCCTTTAATGGTAACCTGACAAACAAGGCAGACTTCCATGTGGACGACACAACCACAGTTCAGGTGAACATGATGAGGAGAACAGGTCGCTTCTACTTCTATCAGGATGTTGTCAACCACACCACTGTCATCATGCTGCCCTACAAGGGTCAGACCTCTATGATGATCGTCCTGCCTGATGAAGGCCAGATGGCAGAGGTGGAGGGCTACATCAACAAGGACTACCTTAGGCACTGGCAAAACTCAGTCTTGAGGAGGTAAGAAATTAAATTGTTTTGAATCCTCATCCTTATCGTTAAGTGTGTTATAAACTAGTGACTGAATAGACAAGTTCAGGTCATCTGGATCAGGTGTATTTGGTTTGAACAAAGTTTTCACATCTAGTACAGCTAAAAATGAAAAAACAAGTTAACTGTATATTCCAGTGATTCTGACCCTGGTTCTGTTTCTCAGGTCTGTGGCTCTATTCCTGCCAAAATTTTCCATCTCTACTGAGGCTACCCTGGACAGCACGCTGAAAGAATTGGGCATAACCAACGCTTTTGCAGACAATGCTGATTTCTCTGGCATATCTGAGGAGGTCAAGCTCAAAGTTTCAAAGGTAGGAGATGCAAACATGCCTTCACATGTTTATTATGCAAATTGAAAATATGCCTATTTCATGATAATTATGCATGGAGGAATATTTGCATGTTCACAAATACATAGAATAGAGTTATTGCAAAGACCATTTGGCATCTTGTTGCTTCTACAGTTTTATACCATTGGCTGCTGGGTGTCTACTAATTCCTGATATAGGACACCTACTAGTTAGTTTCAGTGAAACTGTCTGTTCACCATCTAAATTAATGCACTGAAATAAACTGAATGAAAACAAAATCTGAATATCTCATGAATATATCACAACACTGAGTGTAGTGATTCAGTACCTCATCCTCTGAACACCACAGGATGGCAACTGTAACACCGAAGCCCCTAAACTGCCTCTCAGAACTCACTGATACTTTGCATAAGTGATCATCTCACATCCATCCGCTAATCAACTTGTTACTTCAGGCAGACGCTGTCAGTACATATCATTTTTTCGTGAAAATCTTATTTATCTGGGGACAATGACCTGGCTGGATAGCTAGCTAGTTTTGTTGTTAAACATACTCAAATTCATGGGGTCACGTGATGGTGGCGAGGGGGGCACCATGTTTTGGCATGAGCTTCGTGCCACTCAGTTTTAATCATCTGTTTATCCTGACAAAATCTTGTATGGGTATGATATTTTGTGCTATGTCCCTAGAAAACTTCTGGCCACAACCTTTTGACAAAATGGGAAGAAACCTAAAAAGTAGAGACAAGAAAGATACTATGTCTGTACCTGGTGAGGAAGCACAAGATGGTGACCAGACCGAATCTGATGCCTTGGATGAACTCGACTGCCTGCCTGAGACTTTTCAGCGAGCGGATAGATGAAGCAGAGGCTAGAATCCAAGCAGTTGAAAACTGCCACAGCACAAGATCCAAGGATTACTGAATTGGAAAAGCAGGTTGGTGCGTTAACAGAGAGTTTGGATATGACTGAGAATTACAGCAGGCATCAGAATATTCGGGTCGTTGGTTTGGCAGAAGTCACAGAGAAGGGGCAGACGGTGTCTGCTAATGTGATTTCACTCATTTTAGAGGGTGATGGAAGCGGCACGCCACGCTAGTCAAAATGGTGCCTTAATATACAATGGATCCAGGCTCTAATTGTATAGCGACTTCTCTGTGGTGGTGATAAAGAAGCGTAAAGCGTATGATGCGGTGAAACAGTGGCTTCGAGAAAGGGGCATACCTTATGCCATGCTCTTCCCAGCTGTTTTACAGGTGTCCCATGAAGGCTGGAAATTCACCACCCCGGCACAGGTATGCAACTACCTAAACTCCCTGCCAGGATCCTAATCTCATGGACCTAATGCACAGATTGTCCTTAATATATTTTACTGCATTCCTGGTTATTTCCCACTCAGTGGTTTGACCTCTCTAGTTGTCTAGATAACATTGCTAACTCTCAGAACATCTTCTGACTGATTGGCGGGGGCCACTTGATATGTGCTCTTTTTTCCCCCCTATGATATTGATTACTTCCACTGTCTTACTTTGTGCATGACCAATTCAGTTGGTGTTGTGAGCTTGAAAGCTATTGGTTTGGTGGACAGTCCCTTTGGGGGTAAGCCCTCAATTTGTTTTGTTTTTCATACTGTTATTATGCCTATTTAGTTAACATGTGTTACATGATGGATGTACGAAAGAGATTGGGGTTTTGTTATGGGTGCGGGCTGACCATTTTGACAATATAGCCACAACAACGTTTTAGGGCCATGTTTAATTTAAACATCATTAACTTCTGTTCTTGGAAAATTCGGGGTCTCCAAAAACCTGCCAAGACAATGGCAGTATTGTCATTTCTAAAAAAGAATTGGTTTCTTTCGCTTTTCTCCAGGAAACTCACTTGGAGGATAAGACAATGTAAAACTACAAAGGAATTGGGTGGGGCAGGTTTTAGCAACATCCATTCATGTGGCCATTATGGTCAGTAAAAATCTTGCATTTAGAACCCTTAACTGTGTCTAAGATAGTCAAGGGCACTATGTGGTTGTCAGGGGAGTACTTTTAGGTAAGGTTGTAACACTCGTGAATCTCTACTGCCCTCCTGGCTATTCCCCAGATTTTCTCTCTAAGGCTTTTGCCGAGCCTGCCTAACTGGCATCTGAGAATTCCTTTGTGGGAGGAGACTTTAACTGCCATCTTAATCCTTCTCTTGATAAAAATCCACCAGGCATCAAGCAGTTTACATGCCCCCAAGAAGTTATACCAGAATTGATATGAATCGTTTTTATTCCTTTATCCAAAATATTTCGGGTTCTGTCTTGTACCATAGGCAGCATCATCTTGTCTCACCACACCCCCCTATATATGGCCTATTTCACTTCCTATTTTACCTCAAAATATTTTATTCATTTAACTCTTCATCTACAGATAATCACTCTATCCTTGGGATACAGGTAAAGCCTATTCCCAGGGTTTGATTAGGTCTTTTGGCTCCTTGAATCTAGATTAGCTGATTTGAAGCACTACATATTATGCCAAACTTCAAATTTAAGGAATTGGTGGCTACACGTACTACACTGAATACTTTGCTGATTCAGGATTCTGAGCCCTCCCTCAGATTTGCCAGACAGAAGCTGTAAGAGTTTGGGGATAAATCTGGTAGATATCTTGCTAATCTTGATAAAAAGAGTGCTGACTCCAACGGTGTCAGAGCATTTGACACTTACAGTATTAATAAAGAGTTTGCATTATTTTATTCAAATTTGTATAAGTCAATGATACAATGCCCTAGCCTAATTTTTTTTTAGACCTGAGATTACCAAAGGCTACATATGCTCAAAAATCACTATTAAATGCCCCTATCACAAGAGAAGAAGCCTTGCTCGCTTTGAAATCTGTACCATTACGGAAGACCCCAGGGCCAGATGGATTTGGGTGCGTTTTATAAGGAGTTTAACTATATTCTCATGGACCCCTGCTGGCCATGTTTAACCACTCATTTGAAAATGGGATTTTACCTCAATCACTCAGGGAGCCCAACATTTCTCTTAACCTTAAAAAAGGAAAGTGCCCTGACAGCTGTGCCTCCTATAGGCCTATAGCCCTACTTAACTCTGACCAAAAATTGCTTTCCAAAATATTAGCCATGTGTTTGGAAAAGTGCTTTCTTATAATATTAAAGAAGACCAAACCAGGTTTTTATAAAGGGTCAGTATTCCTGTGATAACACAAGAAGGCTCCTGAATATCATTTTGCTATCCCAGGGCTGCACAGACCCTGCCCTTGTACTTTCTTGCGATGCCGAGAAGGCATTTGACCAGGTCGAGTGATCTTATTTGTTATTTACATTGGAGAAATTTGACCTGGATTTCCCTTGCATCATGGTAACAGACATGATCCTCTAAGTCTGCTGCTCTTTGATATTGCTATCGAGCCATTAGCCCAAGCTATACGGCAGACTGCAATGGCCAGACCTTTGCTATCCCTTCAGCAGCGATATGGCTTACAGAAAAGTGAATTTTTTTTAGGTACTTACAAAATAAACATTTTATCACGAAAGATACCACATTAATAACCAATAGTGTCACCTCATATGTAGAGAAAACCTTGGCTTTACAGGTTTCCAAGAAGCCCATTAGTGTATTTTAGTCCGAAATTCCATCTCATCTCAAACTTCCCAAACTACTAAACAAGCCTGGGAGAAAGATCTGGGCATTTCTATTGATGACTTAGACTGGCAGGAAGTGTGGATCCAGGCTACACAAATATCCATCTGTAATCAAACCAAATCTATTCAATTTAAAATTCTACATCGCACACATATTACACCAGCTTTTAAAAACATTCAATGCCCATTATTCTTGTAATTATTTTTCTTACACACTCATTTTGCTTATTCCATGTCTAAGCAGTTTTGTTCTATGTTGTATATGAAAAATGCAATAAATATATTCTCCAAAAAACCAAAACCTTATTATTAATACTTTTCACTGTTTTGTCGACCGTACGCAATGTTATTGACTTTGAATCTCACTAGCATACCATTAGCTTACTGGCTCATAGCTGAGCCAAATGGCTATGTGAGCGCAGGGAACTAGATAATGTATATATCTCCCATTGTATCTAAGGTTCGTCCCATTTACTGGAGTAGTAAACAACGTTATGGCATGTATAAAAATGTCAAAACTGTTAATGGTCTTTTGTTTTTCTTTGGACTTTTGGACATGGAGGCCTGATTGACACTTTGTCAGGCATTATCCCTTACTTCCAAGACCTGTGGTTTATTTAATTCCTCCACAGGTGTCCCATCAGGCCGTGCTGAGCGTGGATGAAACAGGAACAGAGGCAGCAGCCGCCACCACCATCGAGGTGATGCCCATGAGTATGCCTAGAACCATGAAGCTCAACAGACCCTTCTTGGTCTTCATCCTGGAGCACTCAACT
>NW_023340246.1:4802046-4812289 GCF_004916995.1 Morone saxatilis
GCCATGTAAAGATGCTAGGGAAATGAACGTATTATTATTTTGACCTCAGTATCTGAAAGCCCTACGTAGAGGTCACAGTGATATTAAGAGCATTGTGGGAAATGGTGAACAGAGGATAGTGTGATAAAAAAGACAACAGAGCTTTCATAAAGTAACAGAAACACACACAATTATTACCATCTGTCAGAACGTGGCTGGGTGTATAAATGTCCAAATACATTACTATATATTGTATCCAGCTGACTGTTGTATATGACTGAAACATTAGTAGATATGTAACTTCAAGGATCTGCTCATACATTGAGCTAAGGTGTTATCGTGCTATTGCTGTCTCAACATCGTTCAATATGAAGTGAAATAAAGACTTTTCATGAACAACTGGCATTTTATGTTATATTAATCTTTCAATCAGATCTTGAGTTCACTGATCCATTTATCAACTAGGATCTAAATGATCTACAATACCTATTAATGCTAAAAAAAGAACCAATTGTTTGTTGTAGTCAAAATTATTTAAAATTACAGTTTTGAATGAGCCTCTTTCCCTCCAACGGTAGTATTTAGTCATCTGACACAATAATACAATACGTATAAACAGTATACAATATATTGTACAATAGACAGTTTAAGCATAGCTAACAATCTATGCATTAAGAATTGACTAAAAAGACACAGGCAGAAGCAAAAAGCTTAGATATGCTTTTCTACATTATCAATTTAAGCTACCTCCAGAAATAAAAAATGGTGAGGAAAACAAACATTTAACCCTCAAAAGTAGATTTTTTTTTTTATAACCAAAACTGAGTTACACATTCTTATATTTCTCATGTAAGAACATTTTCTTGTTCTTATCTTAACTTTTTCTTACTTTTTTTGTATCGTAGGCTTGTACAAGTACGCCATTTCAGACGTAATTATAAAGTTTAATTTAAAAAGGAAAAAAAAATTGCTGAATAGTAATGCAATATACATTCCTTTAGTGAAAAACGTGTGTTTGGATAACAGCAGACTAATTGCACATGGCTATATGAGTGGTATGGACCACTCATAAATTTTATTTGTGCCTAAGACAAAATTTTTACAAGCATATTTAAGAACAAATATGTTTGTACAAGTAGTTCTTGCATGAGGCCCATTGTTGCATAATTTAATCTCAACAATAGAAATATATCTCCTTTTAATCCCCATTTTCTTTAGCTTTTTGTACTGTAAACTTACAAACGTCTCTTAAATCATATTTGAAATATTTTATTGATAACAGTCTGGCAGTGACTTTGATTGAGCTCTGAACATTATTTGCATTATTTTATAATATAACAAATCATGCAATTTTATACATGGGATTTTATAAACAGTGAATTAGTGTGTTTACTGTTATCAAGCTTATTGATAATACATATGGTTTTTGTAGTAAGACTACAATTTATAGTTGTTTAAAGGTCAAAACCACAAATCCACACAGCAAGATATGTAATTAGGTATGAGTGAGCAATAATTTCTATAAAAGGCTGTATAATTAATTGTATCCCTAGATTTTTCCAGGATTGCTACCGACTTTGAAATGTTTTCTTTAATATAGTCAATATGTTGTTTACATTTTAAAAACTTTTTCAGTTTCAACATCACAGATTTTTTTTAAGTATCCCCTCCAAATCAAGTTTTTGAGAATTTCCAGCTCCCTTTCAATAGCATACAAAAATTCCTTTAAATTTTTCCCAGAGCAAATTAAATTTGTATTGTCTGCAAAAATGACGAATTTTAACAATGGGGATTTAATCCCTGGGATTTATTTGACCATATAGTTGCCAATCCAGAACTGACAAGTACTAATATCTCTCTTCCAGAGTCTGTTAAGTGACAATGGTCTATATGAAGCCTCAGTTATAAATGTATGGAGGTCAGAGACAATGTTATTATGTTTACCTTTGGTGCCGAGGTTTAAATGACTGGGGTGAGTTTCCAATTCAATATGACATGGGACTCCTTGAGCATGCATTGCTTCACGCAAGTGTAGATAAAAAAAGAAAGAAGTGCCCGGGAGGTTATAGGACCTTTTTTAAATCTTGGAATTCATTGAGATCTTGTTGCCCTATGATGTCTTGAAGAGTATGAACACCTTTGTCACCCCACTGTGGAAAGAAAGAAAGAAAAAAAATTGGCATCTTATCTATCAAAAGAGAATAGTTTTAGAAAATAGGAGATTGACAGATTGACAAAAAATGTGTTGCACATTGCTGGACTTTATGCCACACACTGAAAAGGTACGATATAATTGTCCCAAAGTCCTATTTCACGAATTTACACGGTATGTTGGTAGATTATGTCGATATGTGCATTGTTCTTCAATGGAGCGCCATGATGCACGAGTCTCTGAATTCAACCAGGTGGTAAGTGGATGTGGAATGAAACACCGTGAGTACCATTCAAAATTAAGCAACCTCTTTCCTCAATTTATGTCTTTGCGGAGTAGAAACTATAATTCTGGATTTTTTCTTGATCCACAAAAAACTAATAACAGAATACAACTTCTTCCAGTAGCCACCCAGTGGTGCTAGAGCTATCACTGGGCTGATAAAATTAATATAAGGCAATACGTTCATCTTAATAACTGAAAGTCCAGACTAAAAGGAGGAAAGGAGTGTATCCTATATTTTTAAATCTGCATCTATAGCTTTATTATACTATTTTGGTTAATGTGTCAAGAAATGGATGAACACCTCCAAATATTTGAAATTGAAAACAGAAATAGTAAAAGAAGGTGTCCCCATTTATTTAATGTATTGAGAAAAAAATTATGAACTCATTGTGTCATGAATTATAGTGATAGTGTAGAGCCTTGTGCAATGTTACGTTACCATTAGTCCAAGAGACCGGTAGGTTTAATACCGCTAGATGAAATTAAGAATGAGGTGGTTGTTCTTTTTGTTTTGCTGTAGCTACTTTTTCATTAATGTTTTGCCCTGTTAATTTTATATGCAGAGGTCGATTTATAACATTTGGTAGAATCGTTGAGTGCTATCAATTTATCAGATTAAATTAAATAAAAATTGTATTTAAATTCCCCTTTCTTGCTAACTGATCATTCATCCTTTACTTAAGAGCAAGAAGGCGGCTGGGTTGAGCACTATTACTGTAACGTAGAAAAGACGTTGGAAAGCAGTCTGAATGAGCAGTCTGAGCTTCTTGCTAACAGGGATTACTTTTACATACATTTACTCATAATGTGACACTTCGGACGTGTTGTCATACCGACATCCGAAATTGTAACTTGATATATATGACAGAAACTAATGAAAAACTTAACATTTTAATGAAAGAATGAACAGCCCATTCACCTCACCAGTGGTTCTTTACCTAGGTTGTACTGAGTGATTCGTGTTGCATCAGTAAAGATAGTCCGGCCAAATATCTAAGGACAGAGAACTGGGGCTGGTTTTGTTAATTTTTGACTGAACTGGCAGCTGACTCAGAGCTCCTGTATATAATGGGCACATTTCTGTCAAACAGTCTGCAGCAAAGACGACATTAAAGGTAAGCATGGTACTTGGTTTGAAATATGGAAATATTCTTTTGTATAACTTTAATCTTTAGATATATTATACTTAAATGAAATGATAAATATTCTATTTTGAAAGCGAAGACATTGTGACAATATGTAATAATTTGGAAGTGTAGAGCTGTGTAGAAGCTTAGCTACTAAACTACCATATCAATGTGTCCTGCTTAATTAAAAGGTATTTAGCCATTAGCTACTGTCCACACAAAGGGTCTATATTAACTAATACTACTACAACCTACTGCGGTTGAGCCCCACTAACCTCCTCTGGGGATCTTTAACTAGTTGTGGCAACTGGCAAACACTGGCTACTGACCCTGCCAGCCTGGGCAACCACCACCACACCCACGACCATCGGCAAGCTGAACACACGCGATGAATAGGAATTAATGATGCTGCCACCAGCTGTCTCCTCGCCAATTGCTGACTTTTGCCTTTGCCCTTTACACAAAAGTCTGGAAATGCGGCAAGACTTGTGCGCTGGAAAACATCCTTCTTAACTCACCGCTGGGCATTCTCCAGCCTGCCCTGCCCTGTCCATGCTGTCTACAGGAGCCCGTGGTGAAACCCACAGCCAGCTGTTCTCCAGCTTGGGCTACAGCAACACAAACCAGTCTCAGGTTAATGATGCGTACAAACATCTTTTCGACATGCATGGACACAGCCAGGAGAACCAGCAGTTAGATGTTGGTAATGGTGTGGCCCTGCGCTCTGGCTTCAACCCTGTGGAGAAGTTCCTGAACGATGTCAGGCACTACTACTCTGGTGAAATCTTCAATGTTGACTTTACCAAACCAGCTGAGGCTGCAGCTGAGATTAATTCGTTCATTGCTAATAAAACCCAGGATAAGATCAAAGATATGGTGAAGGACCTGGACCCTGAAATGGCCATGTTACTGATTAACTACGTTAACTTCAGAGGTAAGAATGAAGTTCAACTCACCACCTTTAAAATAAAACCGTTTTAATTATGTAAACATAAAGTATGATGATAGTAGAGCATACTTCAATATCTAAAATCATCTTCTCCTCCACTGCCTCATGCAGGACAGTGGAAGTCACCATTCAGCCTTGACATGACAAATAAGGCAGACTTCCATGTGGACAAGACCACCAAAGTTCAGGTGGACATGATGATGAGGACGGGTTACTACAGCTTCTATGAGGATTCTGACAACCACACCACTGCCATCATGCTGCCCTACAATGGCAGCACCTCCATGATGATCGTCCTGCCTGATGAAGGCCGGATGGCGGAGGTGGAGGGCTACATCAACAAGGACTACCTCAGGCACTGGCAAAATTCAGTCCGGATGAGGTAAGAGGAATCTAATTTATTTTTTAATCCTCTTCTTTGGTTGTGTCATAGATAGAGAAAACAATGTAGTTATTCGAGATTGCCTTGCCGTATGTTGGGATCTGGAGAGGTGACATACAGTAATCACTGAAAATGTTGACTAGATTAGGTGTATTTGATTTACTTAAAACATGTAATCTGTTCATGATTAGCACCGTTAAACTTAAAGGTCCAGTGTGTAACACTTGGGAGGATCTATTGGCAAAAATGGAATATAATATTCATAGGCATGTTTTTATTAGTGTATATTCACCTGAATATAGGAACAGTTTTCATTACCTTAGAATAAGGCACTATAATAATGGCACTATACACACTGGTCCTTTAATTAGAATTAGTTAGATTAAGGTGTAATATTACTGTATATTTCAATAATTCTGACCCTAGTGATGTGCTGTATCTTTCAGTTATGTGGATCTGTTCCTGCCAAAATTTTCCATCTCTACTGAGGCTTCCCTGGACAGCATGCTAAAAGAACTGGGCATAACCAACGCTTTTGCAGACAATGCTGATTTCTCTGGGATATCTGAGGAGGTTAAGCTCAAAGTCTCAAAGGTAGGAGACGCAAACATTTCTCATGAATAACATGGGAATATGCTTACTCCACTGCATGAGCAGTAGTTCAGGGACATCTTGCAGAATAGTGACATATACCTCCAGAGGATGCTGAAAAATAACCCATAGCCTCTAAATTTTTCCTAGACCTGTGCTGAGTTTCAAACTAGAGTCTGACTGCTTCCTCCTTTTTCCTCCACAGGCATCTCACAAAGCTGTGCTGAATATCACTGAGATGGGAACAGAGGCAGCAGCCACCAGCATCATCGAAGTGATCTTCCTTATGATGCCACCGTCTATCAGAATAGACAGACCATTCTTGGTTTTCATCATGGAAAACTCCACTGGGAGCATCCTCTTTATGGGCAAGATCAATAACCCCACAGCCATGTAAAGGGACATGCTAGGAAAATAAGCATCACCATCACAGGTGTCATCACTGATCAGAATCACTGCCTCTTTAGCCATCAAACTGATGGTAGCAAGAAGTATGCTTGTATCTGTCTTTGCATGGGAGTTTTTATGTCTCTCAGAATGTAAGAAATTATCATTAAAGAACATTTTGTTGATGTTAATGAAAAGGAGAGCTGCAACGATTAGTGGATTCACTGCTTCCACAGATCGATTAATTGACAGAAATGTTTTTAATCTCTAAATTAATTAATAATTTTTCAAGCACAAAATGCCCACATTTTATTGTTTTGGGCTCTAAAATGGAGGAATTTGCTGCTTTTACTAATTTACTAATTTACAAAAATGTAAATTTAAATAAATAATCTATAATGAAAATAATCATTATCACTGCCCTAATGAGAAGCAGTTTGAGGGGTTCTGCATGTAAGCATGTGAACGTTTGTCTTTTACTTTGAAAGGGGTGCCCTGAGAATAGTGATTTAGTGATTTAATTTTTCTATTCATTGACAACAATGTAACATCAAATAGATGAAACATATTTAAATGTGATTAAATAATATTACATTATTCCACATATTGTCATTGGTGGGCTATTGTTGTCTCAAACAATTGTGTTACCTGACTAATGCCATGCCTATATCTGATCAGAAATAATAAATGAGTTGTGATTTTTATTACAAATCCTGTCATACCGGTCAGCTGGATGAAAATACTCTGTATCATCCAGTGGCTAAATCCCTGGCTGTGTAACAGTTAAGTTTTAGGTGACTGATGATACAACAACGAGAGGATGTTTAACCTGATGGCCATTGGCCTCACACGACCCCTTGCCCTTTTACCTGTCAACAGAGGAGTTGCTGCAGGATTGTTTACACAATCAGTACAAATACACTTTGTCTGCCCTGTCAGCACCCACCCACACACAGTGACTTCTATGAAGAACATGAGTAAGAAATGTCTGAATCAGAGAACTGAGTGGGCAGTGTCCAAACACTTCCAATCTGTCTGCTGTACATGAACTGGTCTGCATGGTCATTTTTGAGCCGACTGCTGTTACACATCCCATATAAAAGTTTTAAGTACCATGCAGTATTAATAAAGTAATACGTTTTTGCTTTATGACACAAAATATAAATACTATAATTTTTTTAAAATATATTTTTGTGAGTCAGCTTTTAATTTTTACATTTTTGGATATAAAAATCAGATTTTGCACATATTCTCTGTTTTTACTATGTACATGCTTGTTCACGTATGTGTAGAATGAAAATCAGTTAGCAGAGTTCAGAGACTTGCTTGAGTTCTGTGATTTATTACAGTTACATTTTCTTGGCATGGCAATGCAGCTGAATACTTACAATACTATATACACACACAGAATTTCACCTCTTTGCAGTAATTTTGTATTTGCTTCTACTCTGTGACCTAAAAATGACAACAAGAATCAAATTTCAATACCTTAAAGGTCCAGTATGGAGGATCCTTTGGCAGAAATGGAATATAATATTCATAGATTTTTAGTTTTCATTAGTGTATAATCAGCTAAAATGTGAAAGCAAAATAGTAAGCAGAGGTAAAATGAATGGTTCAAAAACACTGCAATCGTGGCTCCAAATTTGAACTATGAGGGAGAGAAGTATGGATAAGGAGGACCCCTTTTACACCAAACTAGCTCTGGTTCTTGAATAAACCTGCCTCATGCGTGAACCATCTGTAGCTGAATAGGGTCTGGCTGTGTTACTGGTGGCACCTGGAGAGTCTAGCATTTTCTGAGGTGGTATGCGACATAAAAGGTTTGAGAAACACTGCACTAAACCATCAATAAAATGATCAGCACCAGTCATGCACACAGCATCACTCATAATTTAACAACAGTTAGACAGAACAGCTAACTGTATAATAGCAGATAGTTTGGAAGCAGCAGAAACCTGGGGTGCTTTTCATTACCCTAACTTAAGGTTCCTCGTGTCCTCTCTCCTCCCTGGAAGTGTGCCCCCTCTGCCATCTTTCAGTTTCTTCTTAATTTAATTTAAAGTGTTGTGGCATAACACAAAGCAGCATTTTGTTTATTGTTTGTTTTTTATTTTTATTGTCATACACACATTCTCACGCAGCTAGGTGGTGTATTATTGGTCAGATAACAATAATGCAAGTTAATAAAAGTAATCATAACAAATAACACTGATCCGTATATAAATTAGATGACTAAAAGGAACAGTAATAATACTACTAATAATCAGCTATGTTAAACAATTTACACATCTAAATGAGTAGAAGCTTTTGAAATTGTTCTTAAAAAAGGGGGTCTGTACTGTGTTCACTTATCAGCATCAATGATGCTACGGAATCAAATATTATGACACGTTAGCATAAGGAAAAGCACCCCTAGTAGAACACAATTGGTAAAACAAAAGCCCTAGTGCATGCTGGGAGGCTATCCTGCACTGCACCTCCCAGGATGCTACAACATAAAGTGGCCAGTATTATTGCTATGGTGTAACAGCCTCAACTTGTCAAATACTGCTGCTTAGTTAGTGGCTTTAGCAGGGCTTCAGCTTAAAGCTTCAATTATGGTCGCGAAAGCCAAAAATTCTGCATATGGAGGAAGTAGGGTGGAGCAAGCAAAATACTTTCATCCATGAGACCGCTGTTTGTGTCTTGTTTGAAGCTTAAAGTAAAAGTTGACCTCTTTTAAATAATGTACATAATTAGTTAACTTACGTAACTTACTCAGGATCTTTACCTAAAATATTTTTTAGTGTAGCTCTACTGACCAAGCGGTAGTGTTTGACGAGTTGGGAGTGAGAATGTGTTGGGAGTAAACAGATGGCTTGTGTGTATTTACAAAGGTGCAGATGTTCAGAGTCATTAGCGCTGCATGTTAAATAATTTGCATATTTAAATGTTCTCTAGTTTGGAGCTACATGTGAAATACTGCAAATGAAACTTATAATTCTTATAGCAAAGTATCTCTTGCCGCTCAATTATAGGTAATGTCTGCAGTGTAGTATGCCCCCCCTCACTCACAAACCCAACATAATTTTTGAGTCCTGGCACAAAGACATGTTCATTAGTGTCGAGCTCCACGACTCTCTCTCTTCTACTAGTGAAAATCTCTCAGATCTCTCTGCTTTGGTTATTACTGCTGCTTGAAGAAGATCAAATACGTGACACGCATGCAAATCAAGACCTGATGTGACACATTGTGAAGTGGGCATCTATAATGCATACCGCATCAAGTTGAGGGTGTGTGAGTCCTAATGCCAGTTATTTTAGTCTGCCGTCAGATGCGACAGGAGGAGACGCGGCAGCTCACTGCAGTGACACTGACTGACAGACGAGGGTAGGGAAAAGACATAATATACATACAAAAATGAACTGATGAGACGAGCAGGTGTTCTCAGGTTTTTGTCAACACACATTTTATATTCCAGTGTTCAACACACGCATGACATTCAGAACAGGTACTGCTGCAAACTGCAAGAGGAAACACTTGAAACTATTCTGTGTACACATATCAGCTGTTTCACTGTGTGATCACACTTATGATTACAATAAGAACGTTTACTTTTTTTATTTGATTGTAAACTAAAGTTTACACACAGAAGCAGTTTATTAACTGGACATCCTTACAACCACTAAAGCTCCTATAATCAATATTTATATCTTAACGATATTCAAATGACTACATTTACTTGAAAAGGGTCACTCAAAGTCATGAACACATACTTAGTCTGCAATTCCCCTTAGCTTGACTGATCATTTTGGTGTCTTTCAGCTCGTTGTTTTGGTTTTATGACCTGCAAATTTTACTGTTTTAGTTCACTGAGTCATTTCCAGTTGGCAGCTGTTTTTAGAAAAGAAAGCTCTGATTAAGCCCTCTGCTATACCTGCCTAGCACTAAAGTCAGTGACTAGCTGCTAAACATAGAGGAGCATTTAGCAGCTAAAGAGACAGATATTCTTCTCAGGAGTTAGTGGAGACTTAACAAAAGCTAAAATAAGAGTTCATCCGGTGGCCAGAAACTGATAAATGCTACCGCTGTTCTGCATATAGTTAAAAATAAGTTTTAAGGATTATGAATTTTTGCTATATCTTCTCCAGTATTCATTTGACCACATAAAGAAATATCTAAATATGAGCCTCATTTCAGGGTAAACCGTGACCTCCTGCACTTTCATGTGCTCAACTTTTTAAGTGTGACTTAGTGGAACAGCTTTATACCCTCATGTTACTTTATCAAACAGCACCCCATTTAATTTTTAGGAGGGCCAGTGATGAATTTACATCTCAGTATTGCTATTTCTTCAACTGTGAATTAAGTTTGATCTCACCTGTACAAGTGTACTCAAACTAAATAA
>NW_023340246.1:4812326-4815594 GCF_004916995.1 Morone saxatilis
AGTTCAAATAATTAGACAGAAATCAGATTAGGATTGACAGAGATTGACTGAGATGCTGATAAAACATTTTCCTGATTTTCCAGTCATTACATGATAGTGAAAACAGTTGATTTGTGATGATTTAATCTCATTTAATCAGGAATCTTAGGACTAATGAGAAAATAGGCTGTATTATGCTTACTAGCACAATGTTTTGCATGCATTCTCCTTTTTACTAACAGTGATGAAACAACAGTCCAATGTGGGCAGCCGAGCAACTGCACTGGAAAACATACAGAGTGCAGTTGACTGTCACTGGCTGCTCAACTAGAATCTCTGTATATTCTCTATATGAATAGATTGTCAGATTACTTTACAGACATAAGGCCATGTACATTTGGAGGTTTTCATTCCTTCTCTGCCATGATTTAAAAATTGAGGAGAAAGTATGATTTTACAGCAACACTTGAAATGGGATACAAATCCCACATTAATCCATAAATCAGTTTGAATGAGCGAAGATAAGATCAACATTGTTGAGATTCATATTACAGAAGGTTACCTTAAAAACCATTAGAATGTTGTGCATTATGAACATACTGAATACAAAAAAAGGATAATAGATATTATTACAGTCTACACAGCCTCTGTGTTTAGTTGACAGAAGCCAAAAGTGGAGAAATATGACTCAAATACGTAACTTCAGCGTTGTTTTATTTACTTATTGTTGTCTTTGTTTATTCTTACTAACGTTAGCCACTGGTACACTTACATTCAGGAATCATCTGGAGAGCAGGAGGGTGTTTGAACTTCTGGAGTCCAGCCAGTGATTAGGGATAATGCTAAGCTAATCAGTAAATACCACCAAGAAATAAACCTAATTTTATATTTTATACGTGATGTGTGGGCGAGCTGGCTTGGAGTTGTTCATAACTCACCTTTACGGGGCAGGCCTGAGTAATGCAAGTAAAGTAATGAGTAATGTTACTAATTACTAATGAGTAATTACTTATTTTTTTGTGTAACTTACCCAACACTGTAAATAGGTGACGAAATGAGGATGTTAGAATACATTTAATGCAAAAATAGCTCACCTCAGTGACAAACATATTGCTTTCCCTGGGGCTACTTCACAATAAAGGTCACCCCCTGCTGTCTGAATGTGTTTAATGTGAAAGCAGCATCAGTATGAAATGTTTAATGAGCTAAAATTGCGCAGGATTACATTCAACATTTTCTGTAAATCCCTTGTGTTTAGGTAGGTAATCTGCATGCAACGCAAGAATGGCGGACTCTGCCACCAATGATGACAACTACTACATGAAGTGTTAATCATGAATTGCAAAGCAATATAATGTATACAAAAAATGCAGACTATAAAAGGTACCAAAAAAAAAAAAACCTGAAGAATCTTTTGCTTCAGGTCTCCCTCCACTCTGATATATGTTTGGCTTACTGTTAGTTGTCTCGGATGTCCTTGTACAGAATGATGTATGTGCACATTTTGACACTAGAAGGTGGTTTTGACATTCACCTGCTGCTTGAGTCTGACTTTGAATCATTATAGTTTGAAAGCTAATCGTGGTCCAATGAGCAGCTTATGTGTAAGCGCAATGCTGAGAATGGGCTTTACAGTTATGTAGGAGACATCTTGAGTCCAGTAGTAGAATTTTTTTAAATTAAATTTTTTTTTTGTGGAAAAAACAAATCAAAGTATTTTAATATGCTTTCAAACTGCTTTAGAGGGGATCCTGTGTATAGACCTAGGTAGATAAGCATTTACACAAGCATCTGTCAATACTGTGAAAAAAGGGTAAAACTTTACTCACCAGGTCACACATCCCCCCCACCCCCCACATACCAGTAGGTGGCACTATTGTGTCACGGGAACAGAGTGAGGGTGTTGCACTTTGCCATTGTACACTTAGTGCTCCACTCATTTGAGTTTGTAATGTAGACAAAAATTAAAGCACAGCCGCTCCTCCATTCGGTGCTCTACTTTACACATCAAAGTCAAATGAGTTGAATGCTCGGAAGGTCATGGAAAGGCTCGTTCTCCTGTCATCTCTTATCATCGGTGTGTTAGCTGCGCAACAGTCTCAGCCTGGGAAAACACATTAAAGGGGGAATCTGCACAAAAAGAGAGAGGCATTTTGCTTTTCAATCAACTTGGACAGTGAAAACAGGCGCAACGAGAGCAATAGCCAAAGCTTTAATCTATCTCTGTGGAGGAAAAAATGAGGATTCTATCACACATTACCACCTCATTTATTTTTGCACTAACAGCTAGATTGGGTTGTTTATTTACACAAATCTAGAGTTAGGAGTTAGATCATAGAAAGACAGTTTAAACTTCTGTTTTAGGGTCTATTTCTCATTAAGAAAAACCCTAAAATGCTGCTTCACACAGGCTTTGGCATTGTAATCAGCCAAGAGGACACATTAAGATAAAACACCCCACAAGTGTCAATGATAAAAACCCACCAAGTACAAAAGTGGGATAAACCTAACACACTGCGTGGGTGTAACCTCGTTAAATGTGCATGAAAGCCAACAAAGAAGAAGAGGCAGGAGCTAGGTTGACAGAAGGAGGCTGCTCCTGCATCAAACACAAACAATAAGGAAACTGATAATGTTTATTATTTATGCCTGCCTTGCCACAGGAAGTTGAGATGTACAGTGAGAAATCCGACACCTTTTATGTCGAGGCCTCTGTGGCAGAGAGGAGATAAACTCACAAGAAAGTGAACTAAAAATGTTTGTATGCACCGCGCGCTTGGTTGTGATGTTTTATTACAGTAACTCATGCTGACAGTCCAAAGCACATCACTCACTAACTGCGCTGACCTATGCGTCTGTACCCACACACACATACACACTGTTAGTGTGTAAAGCCATCCTGAGTGGCGATGGCTGCCGTCTCGGCGTGTTTGAATGTGTTGTTCGACGCCACGACCCTAAAATGTTGACAAATGGGATTAGACGTAACACGTTTCAACATGGAACCCGCTGTGCTGGAGGATTGGCTGCCTCTGTATCTCAGTTGTACTGTATCAATCCAGGTCAGTGGTAAGACAGCAGCTGTGTTTCATTATTATTCCCCTGTCATATCGCATCAACCCTACAGAATCACACCGCTCTCCCCGGGTTCTTGATACACGTGTTGACTGTTTTTTTTTTACACCTGCAGCTCTGAAGGTGTGTGGCTGTGTGTGGCTGATCCATCACATCTAATGTGTGGTAAAATTGCTGCTGGCCCGTTATGGACACACACGCGCGCGCGCACACA
>NW_023340246.1:4815612-4816263 GCF_004916995.1 Morone saxatilis
ACACACACACACACACCACTCCACCACCTACGACCTGTCTGATGGAGGCAATCAGTAAAGATTTACAGGATCATAAAAGATACACTGCAGGTGTTGACATAAGCAGCCCAAATAAACTTTCCCTCCCTAGAGTGTTGTCATGGGCATCGATGTGATGCTGAGACTTTCCTGTTGAATTGTTTGGTAAAAGTTCACTTTAAAGAACATCATCAAGTAGTAATGCAAACAGCAGCACATTAGGAGCCTTGGCCGCTGATAGAACACAGTAAGGAAATGGCTGCAGGCCAATTAAAATCCTGTTAAAAACACTGTGGAAGAAGACCAGAATGTTGAGGAGGTGGTAACCCCAGTGGGAACAAATCAGGAACTAAGTTCTAATTACCAAACAGCTAAAAGTATTTGCTCTTAGACAAGATCTATATAGTAAATAATTATACTTGAGCAAAGAAACAGAGTTAACGAATCAGTTATTATTTGATATTAATCATATTAGATTATTTCCTAGATATAATTTTCTTAATTATTTGTTCCTGATTGCGTTTGAATCAGAAGCTAAATGGTACACTATTAATACATTCTATTTACTTCCTTATTCATGAACATATTACTATCTTCACTAACCAAGAGCATGCCAATGAACATATGGAATTA
>NW_023340246.1:4816288-4819395 GCF_004916995.1 Morone saxatilis
CGAATTAGAAGTACATTGGCAGGCGATCATGGATACATGTTGCCAAGTTGATAACTTGCCAGGGGGATGGGGAAGGGATGAGGACCAGGGTTGGAGGGATGGAAGGGGTGATGCCGGACAGGAAGGGTGAGGGATGGAACGGATGGGGGGGAGATAATCAGGTTTGCTGATCGGAATGGGCGATGGAAGCGAGTGGCCCGATGGAGTGTTGGGCCGAGATGGTGGGAGGCGAACCCGCGTGGGGGATTGAGACTCTGACGTGGGGGAGCCGTTGTCTTCTGTATTCTCTTACAAGAATCGGCACCCCAGTGGGCTCGCTGTTATGGTGAATACGGAGAGCGAGGGAGGGGGAGAAAAAGAATGGGTTTTTAGGGCAGGGTGTGAAAACTGGATTCAAAGAGGGCAAGTGAACAGACAGATGGTGATGGTGTGGCTTAAGTGCCATTGGTGAGGGGAAATGCAGGGGTAAGGTGCAAGGCGTGGTTGCTTGCGTTCCCGAGACCGGAGTTAGTTACAAACCTTCATAAAAAGTTGTAGTATTACAGTACACTGTAAGCAATTGCGGGTGAGACAGTGTTACAGCCACATTTTCAAAACACTTAAAGCATACTGTTTTTACTGTTATTTTACAGGGAAATTAATTACAGTGTACTATTGTTTTTGCACCATTAGTAAGTCCAGCATGCATTATTAATACATGACTAATACAAGCCAGAAACAACAAAAACACAGCATTAATCATCAATTCAGAGCACGTTTACATTAATATTCACATCCATATGGCATATTATTAGCCAGCAGCCATCATAGATGCTCGCCAACTAACTGGTGAATTGATATGTTCTTGTATTGTATTATATATCTTTTCATTTATGATTTGTTTAAAAAAAGGAGCATTTTCTCAATCAATAATGGCAAGCTTTGTTAAACCTGAACAATAATATCTTCCTTCATTCAGAAAAGTTGTTTCTAACACTATGCATCGTCACTAATATGACATGTGGATGTGAATATTAATGTAAACGTGCTCTGAATATGATGATTGAAATTGTTTTGTAAGAAATCTGTTGTCGCTTGTGTGTTGTTCATGAATTAATGGTGCAGTCTTGAGCAGAAAGTTTGGTAGGATGGAGCTCTACTTTACTTGAGGAACATAAAAATGGTAATTAATGGTAAGCTAATCATGAAGTAATGAAGCAGCAAACACTTTACCAGAGGAGACACAAAAATAGTAACTAATATGTATGTAAGAAGTCATGATTAATAATTGCACGTGTCATTTCACACCTGATTTAGAGTTAAATATATGTGCTAATATGCATACAGATATCCGTTAATGAACCAGTGTTGTTAGACACAGTTTATAGTCATCTGTAGTATATACCTATTGTGACTTTATTGATCAGGATTGACTTACAGGAGTTCCTTAGTTACAGAGAGGTTACAGCGCATTTAAAAACAAAACACATACTTATAATAGTTGACTCATAATTAGTTATTATTTATCATAATCTGATATACTATACGTCATATACATGTAAGTACTTGGGTTGTGTATTGGCAAGAATCTGAAATCTGTTAATTTTGAAGCTACAGCTAGCTTCTGGTTAGCTTAGCTTAGCATAAAGACTAAATACTGAAAATGGGGGGAAACAGCTAACCTTGCTCTGTACACAGGAAATAAAATATTTATAGCAGCACCGGTAAGGCTTATTAACTTACATATTATATCTTGTTCATTCATCAATATGTAGTGTTATGGGACACAAGTCACTGCGCCTGGCCATGAAACAATCTGGTATGTAACAACCTCCACAAAGTGTAATTTTTACACCTCCATTTTGTATGAATTAAAGAGTAATAATATAGTATAATATGTTCATTAGTGATCTTTGGAGGGGCTGGTATTTTTTTTAATTTTTTTTATTCTTTTCCTTGGGACCGAGCTAGGGTAGCTGTTTTCTGTGTTTCCAGTCTTGACAGGAGTCTCAGCCTACTGCCTTTAGCTGTGGTGAAAGCTGCCTCCTTGTCCCACCTCAGCTCCACGCTTTAGTGCTAATCCCAAATCCAGGCTTCAATACAATCCCTCAAACTCAAAGGTGAGGTCAGGGCACCTCCATACTGTGTTTTCCTACTGTCTATAGTCTGCCCCCTAGTGGCTGTGATAGTATATACACCTAAAATAACAATTGAGAACTCACTCGCCTCACTCTGCACCTGCAGTAAAATGTTACCAGTGTACTGCTGTGTCCTAAGGTGCACAGAGGCACAAAACACTGAGATACAGAGCTGTAAAAGACTGCAGAGCTGCTGACTTGACCCTCAATACTCTGAATGTTAGCAAGTGCAGCTTTAACCCTGCAGTGTATCCACAACACAATGAAAAATAAACTCAGGTGTGCCTTGAGGTTCAGCTGAAATGTAGAAAAAGTCAGCGTCAAACAGGGTAGTGTCATCACTGACAAACAGCTTCAGGGCGAAACTTCACCACTTCTTCTCCTTCACCTCTCAGCTCCCTGCCCTCACCTGAAGCCGATCACATTCTTCACTTATTTTCTACATGGAAATGGAACCTGAATTGTGTGTTCTGGAAAAACGTGGAGAGCTGCTGCCCAGTTGAGCCCAGCTCCTACTGAGCGAGGCGGCGACATGATGAATAGACAAAACCGATCTTGCTCCCGTGGCTCAGAGTGGACTATAATCAAGATAAATGTTTGTTTTTGATTGCTCGCGACTGTCGAAAACTCTGAGATGTAGCTGATTTTTTGACAGCGGGGGAAACTCTGATAGACAGAGTGACATAGAGAGGGAGAGAGAGAATCAATGGATCATCTATTATGTCCAGTGCTTAATGAAAAGGCTCTGCTGCAGATTAATAAAGTGCTGCCAAAAGGAAGTCTTCAGAGGCCTTCTCTGCCTTTAGCTTGATGTCATGATCAGTTTAATACTCAGGCTGCTTGTCCTCCACTATTGATCCGCTGCTTAATGGCTTTTCTTACACATGCATCATTCAAACTGCACTTTATTGCTGTTGTTTTTCTACTCTTCGATTCTTTCTTACACCACTTATCCATTAAGGTATGAAACTGCTATCTATCTATCTATCT
>NW_023340246.1:4819502-4819981 GCF_004916995.1 Morone saxatilis
TGTGGCGTTTTTTCTTTTTTGGGTTATACCCTGTCTCTGAAAAATTACAGTGAAATAACAGTAAATGGGTCTATTTATGAGCAATCCTAATTGCTTTGTGGGTTATGTTTTAGTACTGCACAAAATAATATATGCAGGGTGGATGATTGGCAAGCAAAGAACTAGGCATGACATTCAAAACTGGATACCAGGGTTCAGTCTGCAGTGATTAAGATAGTAAAGTATTTGTGGTTAATCATTGAAAAAATCAACATGTTCAGTATTGTGCTTTAAAGACCCTGAAACCCAATTTTCTTCATTGAGCGATAGGGTCCCCCATTAAGTCTAAATTTTCTGCCAAGGTTAAAAGAGTTTTGGGTATTTCTCATCACAGATTTCTGTGTTGTTTTTCTCTATGTTCTTCTTACTGCTTTGAAGTAGGCGGGCTGCGTTGAAGAAAAGATGATGTCACAAACTTCTGTGTACCAATCAGGATTTAG
>NW_023340246.1:4820006-4853994 GCF_004916995.1 Morone saxatilis
TGTGATGTTAATGTATAGATAGATAAATCATGTAAAAAACAAGTGGTAAGATACATTTTATGTTTAAAAAAAAGTACGAAGAAAAATAATGTATAATTAGGAAGACTGAAATGATCTGATAAACACAAGTAAGTATATCAATACAACATAGTAAAGATTTATGAAACCTGATCAGATTTATAAGTTAGAATATTGTTTTCTGAGTGGAGAAATAAAAATTAAAAAGATCAAATATAAGCAGTTGAATAAAACACAAAGAAAAAATAAATGAAAAAAAACTAACATTAAGAAAATATACAATTTAACAAATTCATAAAGGTGTCTAAAAAAAGTAAATTATAGAAAAACGAGATAAGAAGAAATAGTTAAAAAGTCTGAATGAATAAAGGATAAATATAATAAACATAAGATACAGGTATACTGACAAATCATAAATAAAGATACCAAGTGTGTAACTGATAAATATAATAAAATAAGATACCAGTGTAAAATGATAAAATCAAATTAAAGTAAAGTGTATAATGATAAATATAATCAATAAATGAATACAGTTGATAATGATCAAAATATAATCACAAATAAAGATAAAGGTATAATGATAAATATAAATCATAAAGATACGAGTATATATTGACATATTAAGTATAATCAGAGCTGTGGTGGATAACCAGAATTAATAATAAAAAAAAATAACTGTGTGTGTTTTTGATGGACACAGTTAACCAATAGAAATAAATGAGTGGTACATGGAAGTTTTTAATGATGATTCTGAACTGAGAAAAATGTTTTGATAGGGGAGGATGTAGAGAGGAGAAGAGGAAATTGAAGTAGATACGGTGAAGGATGTATATAAGGAAAGTTTTTAACAATATGGATACTACGAAACAACACAAGAAGAGAAGACATTCAACACAAACACAAGTGGTGAAAAAACACAAACAAAAAACAAAAAACAAAAAAAAACAAAAACTACAAAAATACAACGCTAAGTTAACGAAATACAAAGTACAAATGGTCAATGTATTTTTTGGCACAAGTGGACTGGAATGGGAACGGACGAGGACTTCAGTGTGGAACAACATCGTTTTCAGTCCAGAATGTTCCACACGTAAGACTGTTCAAACCCGTTACTGACCTGCGCGTCTCTGCTTCTGAAGTTATTCTGTTCAACTGTCTCTTATGTTCTGTTTAGCCTTACTGTCTTACTGACTGTTTATTTCTCTTTATGTCTTTTACCTGACCTGTTTACCTGTCTGTTTAACTGACGATTTTACTTGCTGTTCTACTGACGTTTACTGTCCTGTTTACTGACTGTTTATTGTGCCGTTTACGAACGTTTATTGTCTGTTTATCCTCGACGGTTTACTGCTGTTTACGCACTGTCTATTGCTGTTTACTGACGTTATGTCTTTTAACTGACGTTTATTGCCTGTTACTGACTGTTTATCTGTCTGTTTACTGCACTGTTTATTGACATGTTGTACGCACTATTGTCTGTCAACTGCTATGTTTATTTTTTTTACCCTGACTGGTTCAACAAACAGACGACACCACACACACTCACTCACACACACACCTACACCAACACACCCACACACTCACACACACGACACCTCACTCCACACACAGACACAACACACACAACACACACACACACACACACACACACACACACTCAACACACCACACACACCACACCTCACCACACACCACACTCACCACAGAACACACACACTCACACAACACACCAGACACACACAACTCACACACTCCTTCACTCTCACACATCCTCGACAGAACCCACACAGACCACACATCAACACCCTCCACACCACCTCACTCTCCACACTCACTTCCACAGACACCACCACACACAGCACAACACACAGACACTCTCCACCCACCCACTCACACTCACACACAACACACTCACACACACAGACACTCCCAAACACTCTCTCTCTCACACACACACACACTCACACTCTCTCTCTCACACACACACACACTCACACTCTCTCACACACACACACACACACACAGTACCTGCAGGTGAGGCCAGGCAGCCTCCAGCGTCGGTTCGTCCTCCTCGGGATCGAACTCGGCTCCGGTCGGGTTGGAGGACGGAGGAAGAGTCCGGAACAGGTTCACTGAGAACTGAACACACACACACACACACTCACTGAACACACACTCGCTGAACATGGTCCAGTCTGTTGTCATGGTTACACGTGTTCTCACCATGAGGACGGCCTCGGGGTAGATGGACTCGGTCACCACGTCGCTGTTGTGTGTGATGTACTCGACCATCTCGTTGAGTCCGGCTCTCTTCACCTCTTTGTACTTGAGGTCGCTGAGCGGGTCGCTGACGAAGTCGAACAGGACGCAGCACTGACGCAGCTTCTGGACGAACAACTCCTCGCGCTCCATCAGGGGCGCGTCTGACGAGGACAGTGGACACCACAGAAGAAGACTGTTTGTGTTCATATGGAGATACTGACATAACTCCATTCAGAAATCAAGCATTTAAAAGTTGTTTGCTCGTCGTCTTGCAGACAGGCCGACAGTGGCAGTTCTTTCAGAATCCTTTTGATCTGTTATTAAATCACAGAAACATCTGGTAACAGCTGCCTCTAGTACACAGTGTCTATAGACAAAAGTCATCTTACTGACATTTCTTGTGTCATTTGCATAGTTTATAAATCTTGTTTGCAGATGACGTCAGATGGAGGACAGGAAGTTATTTTTGACATTGAACCCAGAACCCACACGCTTTTATTGAGTACCAAAGGTTGTTGTTAAGGTGGAGGAGTTCTTCTGTGGACATGGCAGCTCATTTTAAACAATCTATATCAGGTGTGTGTATTTTACCTCGCGCTCACACAGCTCTTCCTGACGGGAACTGAAGCCGTTATATCATCTATGCTCTCTTTAAAGCCACCAGACTCCACTGATAAAAACAGTTAGTTTGTGTTAGTGTAAATGGAGGCTGCGGTAGAGCAGAAACTCTTAAGGGACTTTTTGTATCAGTGTAGTTTGGTTAGTGGCTTTGAAGACAGATATATTCAAGAATTCAGTGGAAAAATGTCTCCTCTTCATCACATCAGTCAGTCAGTTAGGTCTCTACAAACCTGAACAGGTGATAAGTAATGGGATTACACTTGTTACCTTTGAGTGCAGGTAGTTTCTGCAGCTCTCTGTTCTTGGTCAGGCTGAAGCGGGACGAGCTCTGGCGCCGCTCCTTCTTCACCAGCTGAGGACCTCCGGAGTATTTGATCTTGTTGAGCTGAGTGGGAGGAGGCGTGCTGTTACTGGGACGCTTACTGCCGCTCTGCTGCTGCTGGGACTGCACACACACACACACACACACACAAACACACAGAGGTTATAACTCTCATCAATGAACATCTGCCAAATATGTGTTGCATCCTGGGAGTTGTAGTTCTGCGGTCCTGGAAATGATGTCGGTATGAACGAGGCTGTGGACTTTCTGTTGAACTCTTGGTTGTTAAAGACTGTGTGAGAACTCATCTGGCTCACTGTGGACATCAGATCCTGGTCCGTCTGACCTTTGAACCCGGTCGGACACTTTCTCCGGTCCTGCAGGGTCAGCAGGTAAACTAACCCTGAACCTGATCACCAGCTCCTCGTTAATAGTCAGAGTGGAAGATGAGCTCAGTGTCTGATTCTCTGAGCCTCCTCTCTCTGGTTCGACGCGGGGGAATCATGATGTCACATATTTCTGTGTACCAATCAGGATTTAGCAATGTTTTAGTTTAATATTTCAAAGGACCAGTGTGTAGGATTTAGTGGCATCTAGTAGTGTAGTTGGAGAATGCAACTCCCTCGTACAACCCTCCCCTTCTAAGCGCAAAGGCGAAGCTACGGTGGCCCAGAAACACGCAAAAAACGATAAAAGTCCCTATCTAGAGCCAGTGTTTGATTTATCCGTTCTGGGCTACTGTAGAAGGGGGCAGACGGAATCTGTAGATATAAAAGGCTCATTCTAAGGTAACAAAAATAAAAATATTCTTATTTTCATGTCATTATACACTAATTAAACCTAGTTATGCATATTTTATTCTAGTTCTACATTGTAGTTTTCCTCCTTTTGTGTCTTACTCTACTTTACTTCCCGTCGCTTTTTCATTGTTTGCCCCGCCTTGATTGTTGTCACCTGTGTCTCATTAGTTCCCCTACCTGTATAGTACATATTCCCTGTGTTACTTCCCCTCAGTGCCAGTTCGTCTTTGTTCCTTTGCGTCCGTGCCAGCCTTTTTTCCTTGTGTCGTGTGTTACCCTTGTTTTTGGCTATGCCTGTTTTTCGACTCTGCCTCTGCCTCTGCCTTTTCCACTGGATTTGTTTGCTTGTGTGGACTGATCTCCTGTGTGCCGAACACATTTTGGCAAGTAAAGAGTGTTTTCATACCAAGATCCAGTTTTTTGGAGTTTTTTTTCTAAGGAGAAATGCTTATGTTAAGTAAAAACAAGTACTTTTCAGTGTATGTTTTGCAGATAAATTATTTTTTTTGTGATTTAGCAAGTCTGAGACTGCCTCCCCTCATCAAAGTTTGGAAAAAGGTGCCCTCTCACCCCTGCTGAGTTGAATTTTGCTCAATTCCTGGATTAAAAAAGGTCCTCAGGCTTTTATTATATTCTGACACTGGGAAAGTGGGAAAGGCAGTAAAGTTCCCCAAAACTACTGTAACTAACTATCTCTTTAACCAAACCACACACAGGGATTTCTATGTGATCTCTCTTTAATAACTAATGTAATGTTATTCACTAAGTTTCCCCTGAAACTGTCCCCCTGTGAGGCCCGCCTCCCACTTTTAAAACCTCTGATTTTTACAGTGTTTCTGACTTTGTGGCAACAGTTTGGTTGCAGAAGGCTTTTTCCTATTTTATCATAACAATTCTTTTTGCACAAAGGTTGATAAAGAGTTTTTTGTGCTTAAAACTTGACTGGCCCACACAGAGTTTTGACCTCAAACCCCATCTAACACCTTTGGGATGAATTAGAACGAGCTAAGCCTTGTTGCCCAACACTGGTGCCTGATCTCAATAATGCTATATCCCTAAAGGCTCCAAAATCTTGTGGAAAGGATTTTCAGAGGACCAGAGGCAACGTGTACTGTAAATGCCCATGAATTTGATGAAATATCATGGGCATTGTTTAAACAATCACATGTATCTCTCTGCTGTATACTCTTGTGAATTCAATTTATATGTTAACGTCGTACAGCATGTATATACATATGTCTGTTTCCTGCAGCATGAGCCGATAAATCAGTTTTCTAGTGGCTTTACTGGATCTCAGATGATGTCTCTGTGGGACAGCAGAGTGCAGCGTTGTGTCCTTGTTAAAGTGCTCTCGGCGGTTTATGTGTCCACTGGCACTGTGAGCCATGGCCCCGGGATTTACAACACCTCATTACCGAGCCATCATAAAACCCTCATGTTTATAAATGTTAATGCTCGTGATTCATATTCAAATGTCATTTATATGTCGCAGTTGAAAGGTGCGTTAATGAGGGGGGGCAGCGAGGAGGGAGGGGGTGGGGAGACTGACGGACAGGCAGACGGAGGTGTCAGATGAGAGGAACAATCGTGAGGGAATGAAAAATGAATTTCCCGTGATGACTTTTATTCCTCCGTCTTTCTGTTCTTCACTTTATGCTTGGCAATTTGTCATGAAAGCTGCTTGTCCTATGTGGCATATCTGCAATCAATTAATTATGGATATCTCTCCTTTAGCCACAGTCAGAACTGCCACTTCCTTTTGTGCCAGTTTGTGGGCGCTGCTGCTGCTGATTCTTTGTTATGGTGATTAATAATTTGATGTACAGAACATTGCGTGTGTGTGTCTCTCTCTCTTCAGATGACATCTCACACATACACTGATAATATCTGTCTGTGGAAGAGATAAAAAAAACTAAGGGAGATAGAGGGAGAGTCCCTCCCTCTGCTCCTCTCCTCAGGAGGTGACACACTTCCACATCAAAGCCAAATTGTAGCTTATTAGTGTGGCAGAGTGAGACCGGTGGTACGGTTCAAACGCTTGTGCTCACTTTCAATTTCACTTTTGGAGACAGATTCATATTTATATCTGGGAGAAATGTGATCATCAAAGCAAACAAAGCACTGCACGCTCACCCTCCTCTCCCTCTCCAGCTAGGATGAGAGTTAGAGCTCCTGATTTGAGCCAAATGATCGAATTTCATCACTGCACATATAAACGCAATTCTTATCCACTTACGCTGGGTGAATCTGATATTTTCGCATCACTCCGCATGAACAAGAGCCTGGTTTTAATGATGAGGTCTTTGATAGTTTCCATGACAAAGTGAAGGTTGCTGAAAGTTTGGATCAGATGGATTTGATAGCCAGAAAACACAGCGGAAACTTATCTATGGCCAAAACAAGTTGATTTCCTGAAGCAAAACAGGTAATATGTTCCAGATCCCTGGTAATAGATGTCATTTCAACAGTTTGAACAAAGATACAACCTTCTGGGTTGCATGCTTTTTATTTCCTCAAAATCTGCCTTGACCGACAGGAATTGCATTCACGTTTTTGGCCTGGAATCACACAGCTCTAATTGATCTCCATCACTCCCCCCTCTGCCACATCTTGCTGTTTGTATCACCCATCCAAAACTCAAATTTGGGCAACAGAGCAGAGGCTGGGTTGAGATGAGGCGAGATGAGCAAGCAGAAACCACCACAGCAAAGACGCCTATCAACTGAAGCAAACACAGTCAAAAAGATTCTTCTCTTTAAAGCTATGTTTTATAATTACAATGGATCAAATGAATACGTGTGATGGGAGCAAAGAAGCTCTGAATGCAACCCACCATACACTACCTGCACAGCACCAAACAGCAGGCAGACGGCGCTAGCGACTAGCTCGTGACCAGGGTGGAGCTCAAGAGCCAGATATTTCCCTCAAAATTTGGTGGAAAGCAAAACAGAGATAAGAGGAGAATGCTATTGGAATTACATTCATCACACAAGTACACAACTCCAAATAAAGACTGTTGCTCTGTGACTGCTGGATGTGTAAATGGGCAGTTGTTGTAATGCGTTAGCCATGGCATCATTACATGGTGATAAATATGTCAATGCTGTGTTTGCAGCTGATGAAGGTTTAAGCCTTAATATCTAAACCATTTTAAAAACTAACTGACTCCAAGACGCACAGTAAAGGGCCAGTGTGTAGGATTTAGTGGTCTAGCAGTGGAGTTACTAAAAAACGGGAATGGCCTAATCTAGAGCCAGTGTTTGGTTTGTTTGTTCAGGGCTATTGTAGAAACATGACCTTTAAACAAATGGAAGTAAGCAATTGAGAGTTCTTGTGAGGAAAAAAAGGTTTACTGGAGAGAAGGGGATTTTCCCAGTTTCTTCAACAGTTTATTTTTATTTATTTATTTTTTAAATTCCTGTATATAAGAGGAGGAAAACAGAATATAATATTCATAACAATGTTTTTATTATTGTATAATCACTTGAATATAGAAATACATTTTTTTTTTTTACTTTAGTATGAGCTGTTTATATCTACCGCCCATCATGTTGAACTGCTATGTTTCTACAGTTGCCCAGAATGGACAAATCAAACACTGGCTCTAGATAGGTGTGGGTTTCCTGTAGTGTCTTCTACACACTTAACAGCCCATTCTCATTCCCAGGTTGTCAAATACATATGCAAGTGTTGTTCAGTTAGTTGCAATCTGAAACTCCACTGCTAGATGCCACTAAATCCTTCACACTGGTCCTTTTTAAAGGAACAGAATTTTAATTAATTTATTTTCTGGCTGCTAAAAATTGAAAAACGCAGACATATTATCAACATATGAAGTTTTCATATTGAACATGTTTTCTATTTAAATCCAAAAGGCACTGAGCAACCTGAGTCCAATATGTACTCTCTTTTAACTCAGTTTTGGTCTCCACCAACTCGTGAATGCTCCACTTTGTTCATCACCTATTTGCAAACTTATTCTTGGAAACTATCGTTTGTCTGTTGTTTTGGGCAGGTAGAGTACAGTGGATTTATGAAGGTTTTTTTTTTTTTTTTACTAAAAACATCTGCTTGCTACAACTGGAAATTAGGTTACTGACAGCTGGGTTTGTGGGCCAAAACAGCTATAAAAAAATCTGTGAAAGCAAAGAGCGCTCCAGACTTGGGTAACATTTCTGTCATCATTATAAGTGGGACCTTTTCATAGTCATTTGATCCGTTGTTAATATAAAAAATATTGATCAGCTTTAAGTTACTTTCACATTTGGCTTCAACACTTAGCCGTGGTGGCTGCCACTTGGATGAACCTGCCCAGTATTTCACTCAGAGTTATTTTAGAGTGATTTTCTCGTCTCAGTGTAGCGTTGAGATCCAAATATCTCCCACAGTGACTGCATCCCCACATACACAGCTTTCCAACTGCTTATCAAGTTTAGATGGAGATGAGACAGTAACACCTCAAGTTTCACCCTTTACCTCTGGAATACTTCCCAAAACTGCAAGTAATCAAAAAAGCTTGTCAAACAATATGTTTTCTCAAGTGGTATCTATTTGAATATGTGTGTGTTTAAGAAAGGCAGGAACAGAAAAAACACAAATTTTACCATCTTGCTATCACACATCTGATTTTCATCAAGAATCAAGTAAGCCCCAGTCTGCGTTTATTTGCTAGAACGGTGGAATCCAGACAGACCCCAGTGACGAGCTGACTGTGCTCAGTAATGAGAGAACGGTGTGTTTGCAAATGACACTGTGTTTGTTGCCGTGTGCTGAACCTCAGCGGTGTGTTTCTGTTTATGCCCCAGACGAAGCGGCCCTGTGTGTAGCCGTTGTTTTTGGTGTCTTCATGTGTTCCAGTGATAAAGCGGCCCTGCATGGTGGTCCTGTTGTGCGGTGTTAGGTGAGTGGCTGAACAACCACAGGATGAATGGCCTGTGAAGTCCTTGTGTCAGCACAGACAGCCACCTACAGTCTCCAGAGGGGCTCCTTACGTGTTTGCCACCGGTGTTATTGTGTTCCCTTTGATGCAAAACCTTTGTCACCCGACAGCAGTTTGCTACTTCACTTTTTTTTATAGGAATATCTTGTTTAAAACAGGGAAGCAGATTTAGTTGGAACACACATGCATGGCTTTTGTAGAACTGGATTATTTTGGAAAAGCTGATTTTTTTTTTGTGAAGTGGTAAATCATGAATTAAAGATGAGGCTGGAGTTTTGCTATTGCAGTGCGGTGCTGGTGCTGAATAACAAAAAGCTGGATCACTTCAAATTTCTACAGATGCCATTCACATGCCATCCCACTGCATTTCACAAAAGCACAACTTATTTTTGGCCTGTGTTTATATTGTTGAGTACCCCAAACCCTTAAAATCCCTCAGCCAGTTTAAATACAACAATGGGGCCAATCTATATCATGAAAAGCAAACGTCCCACCAGTCAGCAGTGTCCCTGCTGTTGTCATGGCAACCGTGACCGGTGGAACACCAATCTGCTCTGTAGAAGGAGAGGGAAACAGACCAATAACAGCCGACAAACAATTCACCATCAGCTGGCTAATTAAAGATAAAAACGACAAACAAGGCGAAAATAAAAAAAAGGGGCTTGCAGCCTTTCCAGAGTGTGTGTATTTTTTGTACCCCACATCCCAGGATCTTCATGCGTAGCTGAAAA
This sequence comes from Morone saxatilis, assembly GCF_004916995.1. Taxonomy (NCBI): domain Eukaryota; kingdom Metazoa; phylum Chordata; class Actinopteri; family Moronidae; genus Morone; species Morone saxatilis. The sequence continues at coordinate 4,829,700 of NW_023340246.1, forward strand.
GCACAACCGGAGAGTCATTCTTAACATTATGCGTCATCAGAGGACGCGTGTGGGAGAATATTTCATGGATAATTGAGCCGGTGTGATGCTGGGCAGTGTCATCGTCGGGGGAGAGATAGGCGAAGGGCTCCGGAGGAGAACAATCAGAGAGGCTTAACAAGCTCTCGCTGGCTTCTCACATCAGTGCAATTAAAGCAAGTTGGTGGAACAGGCAGCCCTTCTCAACCACTCCGGAAAAGACAAGAACAGTGCAGTTTCATGTGGCTGCACTTTTGAATTTGATTTCTAAATATTGGGGCATGCTCATTTTCAAACTTTAATAAGATTTACCAGCGTATGAGTCTGCTCCAACAACAATATGAATATTGTGTGTATCATGTTCAAATTGCAGTTGTCTTGTTTATTGCCATCACCCAGAGTTACACAAAAATACAAATTCAGCTTATAAATATAATCTGGCTCATAAGCACTTATTCTACACAGGGGAGGGAAGCTTTGTGGAGCTCAGCTGCTAGGGGGCCCCGTGTAAGCAATAACCGTGTTCATCCTAATAATAAGCAATGATAACCAGATTTCTGTCTCTTTTATTTGAAACCCCCCATTCCTGAAAATGGTACGTCAAAAGTGGAACACGGCCACGTGACCTAAGAAATAACTACTAATGTTAGAGTGAATTTCCTTACTATGGCAGGGCCTGCACATAAATCGTGCTGGAAAAGAAAGGAGAAGAAAAAGAGGGAGCTGGCAAGCCCTGACACACCAAACCGACATCAAAGAACTAGCTGTGATAAAAGCTGACTGTTGTATCGCCTCATGTCGTCTGTGTCTTGGCCACAAAGTCACACTGGAACACACCGCACCGACTACAGCGAACGGCCAACTAGCATATAGTTCTGCGCCACTGGCCAACGGCCAACTGTCGGCCCGGTGTGTCAGGGCCTTTAGACCTAAATAATATTGTGATGGCCAACTTTTTTCTTTTTTTCTGTCAGCTCAGAAAGTTGCTCCCTGTCAGCTTTCTGAGCTGAAGAGGCAAAAGATATCCAGGAGGCTGACATTATAGCTAACGTTACTAGGTGTAGCGTCAGTGAAGGAACCATCAGTGTCACCATTACCCATGTGTGCGCATGCCTATGTCTCTCTGTTGACATGCATGTGGTCATGTGAGTAAAACAGATCTGGGGAGGCCCATGGGATTTTGTTTTTCAAATTGGGAGACTTATGGAATTTAACTAGTATATTAAGTAGTGCTACACAAGTATCTGCTCCCTTTAAAGGTCAGCAATGTCAAGACACTTTGCTACTGGTCAACAATGCAAATTTGTGTGTAAAAGTTAACTTTCAATCCACTGAGTGAATCCACTGAGTGAAGCGATTCCATTGAAATGAATTGATATCCTGTGAAATCCTGCCCTTTTTAAATGCTGGGTGTCCAGGCTGTGATTGTGAGCACCCAAGAGAGGTCATGCTGAGAGGTTCACTAATGATAAAAGGATGATTGAAGGGAGAGTCAAGGCAAAAAATAAGAGTTTAAACTTTGTGCTAAATAGTGGCTATTCTTATACTGTATTAAACTTGCTTGGTGTTATCCAACTGTCCCCCTAGTTTTCCAACATTCATGAACACAAACGTGCATTAACTTTCAAATAAAGGAAAAGGCAGTTAACCAAGCACTGCTTACATGAATGTGTGTGTAGCCTTGCTGTATGTCTGTCAATCTTAATTTTTGCACTAATTCTTTTGGTATTATTTCAACTTGGTGGATGCTAGTTTGCTTCTGTTCTTATTTGGTGATGAGGTTTTTCTTTTGACTAAACTGATCAGTCTCATGTAATGTGATAAAGTGCCATTTTTTCCACACTTTGTAGGCTTTATGGTTAGATTTATGTTTAAGGCACCCCTCTGAAAAAAACAATATATCTGTGATGTGATTATGTCGATATATGTGCTTCATCAAATTAACATCATCAGCCTGCACAAAATGATGGATGACAAAGAGAAACAATATACTATTCTTGGCCTTTAAAATGAGGGACAGATGAATGATAATAAGAAAAACAAGAAAAGAGAAAACCAGAAAAGAAATAGGAATTAAGTCAACACATGTCGACAAAAAATTGTTGTCGACAAAGACAATAAGTCAATCTTTGTATCCACGAGAGGAACAATAATCACAAAGCAAGACTTATAAAATTCTAGTCAAGTCTCTGAGTTTACTTTATCTAGTCCTCTGGGAAATAGTCAAGTTTTTCTTGTTTAAAGCAGAGACACTTCTGGAAATTTGTATTAATAAACGTTTTTTTACAGGGCTCATCACCATTGACAGCAGCTTATCTTCTACATGTAGGTACCCTGAAAGGTATGCAGAAGGAACACATATTTTTCTGCCGAGCAGCAGCGTGTGAGTTCGAACAACCAGAGGAGAGAAGGGAGTCCAGCATGGAGGCTGTCAGTGGAATTGGGGTCAAAGCAATGAGTGAGAAGATGAGAAATGCTGATGTTTTTAAGCACGGATAATATCTCTGAGTTTTGGGAGGAAATCAATACCAATCCCCCGATTTGCTTACAAAGATTTGTTTCCACTGGATGCCTCATACACGTTTATGCCTTGGGATGTGATTGTAAAGGGGATCCTTGACATTTTGATTTTTAAATTGGCTACAGGCTGCAGACTTTCCCTACTGTGAGCAAGCAAGCACTGGCCCTACAGTTTCTCCGTAATGTCTTTTGGCCCAGATTCTTTATTTCCTACAGCCTATGTGTCCACTGAGAATGGGCCGATATGTGAACGGTCAACAAGCTGAAAAAAAGTTGGCCATGGCTGACGTTTTCATGCTCTCCGTCTATCAACAGTCAGTTAAATTTCTGTACTTCCATGCTTCCCTCGAGATGTGATTTTCACTGACAATAGTTTTGCCTGGTGGGTGTAAAATAAATTACACGTTGATTACAACCATTCAAAGTGTCCCAGTTTTCTGCATATTTTAATGAAAGACTGCAGGGTTTAACCTTCAACAATAAAAAATAATAGAGAAGAACTGCATTCAGCACTGGGGTCAACGGTGAGCTCTGCCGCAATTTGAGATATTTCTGTTCACATTCAATGAGTGCTCTCTGCTGTAATTGATGCTTGCTTGTCATTGTTAAAGCTAAAATACCTGCAACACAAATGGTACAAGAAATATGTGATTTTACTTTGTGACTTTGTGCTTGTTAAAGATCAATATGTGTCTGTAATCCTGATAATCTGCATGGATTAAAGGGTCATTACCTTAATTATAGTCAAACAGTATCTTCTCAGTGGAAATATGTTTTGCTAAGACAGTGGTTCCATATTTGTTGACAGTGTGTTCTTTAGTTGATCCTGAGTAAGAGGGACATTGTCTGGGAATATATATATATAAATATGTTTATTTTTTATTTTTTCAATGCTGTGTACATCACAATGTTCAGGGTTGGGTCATTACATAACTTCTTCCATGCTTTGAGTCTGTTGCTAAGTATGGCTGTCCCCGATTTAAGATTGTCCCTGCCGACTAGTAGTCATTAGATAAAGTCAGTAGTCAACAAGTTGTCACACGTTAATGATATTAATTTAATTTTTTTAATATGCATATTTTAACCCCTGCCTATTAAATGATAATGGAAAAGGCGATAATGATTTTTATTTTTATTCTTACCTTCTGTTAGCTAAAAAATTTGTCAGTCAAAGTAAGGTTGCTTAGACTTCATTCTTATTGGCTATGTCGGCCAGTGCAGACATCTGATTGGACAGGGGAATTAAGTTCCACCCCTCCAGGTTAAAGTTCAGCAGTGCAGTCAAAATGACAACAGGAGTGAAGGACTGCTGGAAAATCCAAAACTATGAGTTGTAGCTCAAGTCAACTTTGACGCTGTATTTGAGTTTGTTTGTAGTTTTATTAGCGTTTTATTTTATTTTTTAACTGTTTACTCGTGAAGCGGGGGAGCCCAGTTATGCACCGCTAGTGCTAATGATAATATGTAGTGGTTTAAGAAGATACTGTGCTGTTACTCAGTTCAGATTTAAAGAGGAAACGTGTTAATTTCATGATTTAAAGGATCACATGTTAATTGTATCGTTAAAATGTTAAATTACCATAGTTCATGGTTAAAGAGCTAAAAATAGTAGATATTTTCCATATGAGAAACGCTTTACCATTAAAAATATTTTAATTCTTTCATTTAATTACTATTGTGTTGAGAGACTGGAATTTCATGAGTCAATATACTAAAATCCTTGTTTTTATACAGGCTAGGTTTTGAGATTCCCTAGAAATTCCCTTTGGTATTTTGGATTTAGATTTTGGATTCTCTTTGATGAAGGAGATGGCGAGCCAGTTTTGAACCCGATCACCTCCTCATCCCAAGGAGTTGGACCAAGTTCACCTTTTGCCAGAGGGGAAGACCATCCTGTCCTTCATTCCCCATCATTTGAGTATTCATCACTGTGGTAGGGCTGTGAAACCACTTTCTGACAGACCTAAAGCACTTTGAAATTTAATCTGACTAAAGCTGAACTGACGACTACAAAAGGAACAAACTTGAATGGATCAGAGGAATCCTGAACTCTGTTAATCTTGAACTTTATTCTATACCAGAGACATTTTCTGTTGTTGTGAACTGTGTTGAGTCTAACCACTTTCATGTGGTTAATGTTAATTTGTACACTGTGAAAACTCTTATTGTGGCACCAGAGTACTGCTTTAGAAAGGAACCTTTTACCCCGATACTTTCATCCTGGTAACAAGGCGCAGCTCCCGAACGGCTGCTTTTATTTTTCTGCGACTATCTGACTAATAAAAGTTGACTAGGACTCTTCAGATCGACTAACGATTAAGTTGACTATTAGGCGGCAGCCCTAATGCTAAGCTAAGCTATGCGCCTGCTTTATATTCATATTTAATGTACAGATATGAGAGTGGTATCACTCTTCTCATCTAATTCTCGGCTATGTATATTTCCTGAAATGACTTCCTGAAGTCTCCAGTGATTGCCTGGCAACCTCACCGTAAAAACAAGACTACAGCAAATGACTGCTCCCGGCCAATAAATAGTCACCACAACTTGTCTCTTTAATACTTTTCTACCAACAAAACAAACTAAATTCCATGTGTTAATTAGTGATATTAGATGAGTGTGGGATCATTCTCCTCATCTAATTCTCGAGAAACCTAAAAAGCATATTTCACAAAATCAAGCTATTTCCTTGAAGATGACAAATTGATAGACAGAAGATAAAAATTACTCAACCACTTCAACACATTAATGGTCCAAATATTTCCCAGTTATTGAATAAAAGGCAGAAACACCTGTCTCCCTCTCTGCCCTACATATACAGAAGAAGAAAGTAAAGAAAAAGACTAAAATGGTGTCCTGGACCTAACATGAATCTAAAGCAACACACAATTGATCCGCACTGCTGGAAATCCCCCCAGAATAGCTGTGTGAATGCTGCTGTCTTTTTTTGTCAGCCAGTCCGCGATAACGCATTGGATTGAGGCAAAGACTGGAAGGGTGACTTTCTCCTTTTCAGGATTCAAAAGGAAAGGTCTTGGACCCTCGCTACCTGAGATTCTCTCTTCAAAGAAACTCAATTTTCACTTTAAAAGGCAGACTGATCTGCCACCCTCTCTCTCGTTCCTTTTCTCCTCTGCTCTCCTCCTGTGTCCGCTGAGTTGTTCCCCCAGCCTGGACGAAGGACGATTACACAAATCTGTCACCCAGGAAATCCCGACACTTTATTTCCTCTCAGACAAAGAGCCAGTGATGGGTGATGAGTTTGTAGCTGCTGGGGGATTTGACAGACTCTGGGGGAATAATAAAGCAATTTCAGCCTGCCAGGAAAGTCGGAGGAAGGAGAGGGAAAAACACACACGAGGAAGATATAAATCACTCGTGTGATAGCTACAGTTTCTTGGTGGAGAAATGAGACAGTTAAATTGTACAGAGAGACGAGTGGCTTGACCAGAGCGTAGCTGTGGTCTAGAAATTACACAGTGGCCAAATAAAGATGTATCGTAAAGGGTGAACACTCAGATATACAGGTGTTATGTGATTGGTGGGTTAGGGAGCCTTTAACAACCTGTACTGGTATATTTTTACGTCCACCTACTGACACATCATAAAGTGACACAAAGATTCATGGACAGTACATCGAAAAATAATAGCATAACATATAAAAATGTAACACACTATATTATTTATATTCTGCACCAATTATTTATATATGTGCATGTTGTAAAGTTAAATACACCTACTTTATACTATATGTATACATATATTTCAATGAATGTATATATGTAGTTTAAAATAAAATACACAATATAATTCACATTGTTTAATATTTTTTCCACATTGTACAGTTAATTATATAACGTGTTTAATATAAAATGTAGAATTATAGTTTATTATAGTTAACTTTTCTTTGCAAGTAATTCTTATGTCTGTAGGCAAACACACCATGTAACACAAAAATGAATTGTTTGTTTGTGTGTGTGTGTGTGTGTGTGTGTGTGTGTAGAAAATCTATATCCGTATCTATATACCGGCTGTTCAAGTACGAGTTTCATATCTTGAATTTTAGTGTTTGACTTTATACATCCAAATTGAGTTGATTGAATTTGAACAATATGAATATTGAATGGCCACTTGAATTTCCTATTTGAATTTGTGAAGGCTAAAAGGCTTTTAAAACCTTTGAAATTGCGCAACCTGAATTGGTCTATTAAACATTTCAAAGCGGTGAATTCTGACCACATAAATTCAGATAGATGGTTTTCAAAGTAAAATATTGAGATTCCAGTCTTCATTTTTGCTTCCATACTTGTGTTATAACATTGTTGAAAGTACCACACTCAGACAGATGACACTGACCCAGGATCTGTGTTACATAACAATACACAGTCAGCAGCATTTAGTGATGAAATGCCTTTGGAACTGGAAATGACTGGACATTTATTTTAGTCACTGTTATTAGTAAACAATTATTTTAAAAAAATCCTTATTGTTTTAATTGAATCATATAGAATCAGCTTAGACTTGTAGCGTGGTTACAAATTTAAATACTGGATCAAGGACTGTTGAGGTATGTATTGAGTCGTCTGAGAGAAACAAACAAACACACATATAAATATATTTAAACATAATTATACAATATATGTTGCATATATTAAAAAACATGTATTATAGTTAGATATATATTTCATATAAAACTTTAAAAATTCAAATGTACAATAATATATTTATACTAAAAATGCAGTGAATGGTATAAAACTTTGATAGAAAAACATAAAAAGTGCCATATTATTTTAAGCTCTTGCTCACTCTACAATTGCCTCTTGGCATACACTGTATTTTGTACAGTGAAGGCAGCAGATGCTGTATTCCTTAGTGGAATAAAACAAGTGAATCATTATGTATTTTTGCAGTTGGGACAGTGAAAGAAAATATTACCGAAACAGCATTTTTGACTCTACATAACAAAACACGGGATGATTATCATATATCACTGTAGACAAAACAAAACAACATATCTCATTATAGTGCAGCTCTCACCAGAGTCTGGCTCTCTGCTGTAGGGAGCATCCAGCAAATGTAAATTGCTTCAGTCAGAGTAGACACCACACAACTTTTTCACTTCGTATTGTAAATCCACAGATACAGAGGTTTTTGGAGATTTGCAGTCTCACGGCGATATTTCACAATGACAGCAGCAACTACTATCAACCGCCCCAAAGCTTTTCATGTCGCTTTTTTCCTGACATCCCATCCATCATTAACTGTCACATAATGAAGTTCCAGCATAAGAAAATAGTGTCTTTCTTTCCCGCTCATCAATCGACATTACAGAATTTTCAAGTTCAGCTCAAACTGTGCAAATTACCTGCTGAGTGGTATGCGGGGCCATGTGGCGACAGCAGGCTTGTTTGATTACAGAAATTGTGTGCTCTTTTTTATGGTAATGGGTGCCTTTGAAAAACAGCACCTTGTAACCTTTGCACTCCAAGTGCATTAAAATCTTTTGAGATGCTGCTTTAATGGAACAGCAGACTGCATAATCAACTGCAGGTTGACATTTAAAACATGAAAATTGCAAATTGGAGTGCTGTGTGCGTCCACTGGGTAAATGGTGGAAGTGGTGTTTGGTGGTGGCGGATGGGGCCAGCATCTGCTGATAAATGATCATAAGCTGCATCCCGGAGGCAGGATGCCTAAAGTGGTTGTCCCTTTTTTTAGACTGAGGCACTTTAGCTTTATTTGACAGTTCACAGCAAAGAGAGACAGAAAATGGCGAGAGAACAGAGAGAGTTCAGCCTCCTCTCATAATAATCTAAAGTTATGCAGCTTCATGGATTAAGAACAGGTTGTGTCCTGATTTCTATGCAATGCAGGTTTGTACTTACAAATTGGAGGACGCAAGGGGATATATCTGGTTTGATTAAGAGTGGTGCAGTGAGTAATACTCTCTCTCACACACACACACACACGTAAACAAACCCAACCTACAATCCCCTTCTCACTCTTACGGTTTCACTCTGCTGCGCCTCACCACACAGTGCAGCGCTCAGGTTCAACAACTCCCTCTGTGGGGAACGGGGGAGGCTGCTTCAGCCCAGCCAACCATTGGAAACTCATTATTACAGTACTAAGTGATGGATCATTTCCAAATGATCTCCACGTACACCTCAACAATTAAGCCACCAGCAAGGCAATTACAGATCGGCAATATAGCGGTGGGACACTGATATATTGCCAGGCTTTAACCTTTGGGCTAGCGGACAGATTACACTTATTAAGCCACAGCGTTATTGGACCAATAAAAATCGTTGCATGGCCATATCAGCCCACATAGCTGCAGAGTGGACATTCTTCTTGCTGGAGGACCGTGCTGGTAGAGACGCTGGTGAAAGTGGTGTTTGAGGGGAGAGGAGAGGAGAGGAGAGGAGAGGAGGAAATCTCTGCCTGCTGATAACACTGAGCACATCCTTTTCATTCGGGCAACATTTCGTTTTACATACATTTGCTGCTGTTAGTAGTGCACTGTTATGTGCAGGAGAATCCGTCTTGCCAGTCTTCAAGCTATGCACTTGTATCCAAACACAGTGGTACCGGACCAATGGGCTATAGTCCCCCTGCTAAAGAGGTTAGCATAGATGCTGCTAGCATCAGTTATATCAGAACTGGAGAGTAGAAGAGCAAAGAACGGCACTGAAGAGTTTTCTTGATGAAAAAGACATTTTTGCTCTTCTCCTGACTGGAAGAGTTTGACTATGTTATACAGTTTATTGCTCTGACTGGTTGATGTTCACCGTGATGGACGGTGATAGACAGATAGTTCATCCAATCACCTGCCAAGTTGAAAGTGCCTGCCCTTTTCCAAACAGTTTCTTACTGTGACTTCCCAGATGGTTCTGGTTCTAACAAACCTTCTGAATTAGATCAGTTTTAGATCAATTCAGCAACTTTTGTTCACAAATTCAAAAACAAAACATTTAGAATTTGCTAGTTTTAATTCAAGTGGGGCTGCTTCTCCATGAAAATGACGGCCAAAGCTCATGGGTTTTGTAGTATTTAGACCTTTCCACCATGCAAAACTGAAAGACAAAACCTGACTGTTTAGAGGCAAAATTTTAAATAATTAAAACTGGTGGTCATAACGTAAACCTGTAGGTTCGTTGCAATGATTTTAAGTTTTGGTCCAGCCGAATTCTCCGGCCCCTCCCTTGCCGTGAGAAAATATGCAAGACTCTGAGACTCCTATTAGGGCTGTAAAACAAATGAAACACAATAATGATTTTATGGGATTGAAACAAACTCAGCACACTGTTTACTTTCCTCCTTTTCTAAGAATTACCTTCTTCTAAACAATCAAAAGTCAAATCAATTTTACATCTCCACAGAAACAAACATAGGCTGCCAAACCATAAGTTACAGTTTATCTACTGTGACACTAACTTGTAGGCTAACTCACATAAAGCTATCAGCTGAAACTCGAGGTGACAGGATGATGGGAGAGAAATCAGTTTAAATTGGGTGGATGAGCAATGAATCTGTGCACACAGTGGAAAAAAACCCACAAGAACAGTGAGTGAGCGAGTTACGCGCTGATGAAAAAATGAAGAGAAACAGATTGAAAGAGAAAAGATGGAAATAAACTAACAAGTTTTTCCACAGTAATGAGGGCAGATTAATTCAAAGCCACGTGCTGCCACTAAGGTCCTTAATTAACTGCCTCTGTGTAGAGGCGAAGTTATGAGTTTGACAGCAGCTCTTTTTCTCTTTTTTCTTTGTGTCCCTCCTCCTCTTTTTCTTCCTACTGATTTCATTAAAACACCCACATGTGTTCTGTTACGTGAAACATCTAGGAATATATATGAAGAATGTAATATTTAAAATAGGGAAAAGATTGGAATGTCAGTTCTTTACACTGAAAAAAAAAACCCTCTTCTTCTCAGTTGCATCATTGTGCAAAGTGTGTTATACTTAGATAACATTCTCAGGTCTTTTATAGACTCGTAAGACTTTGCAGAGTCAGAAGGAGACATAATTAGACTATTAACACTGTTCATTTTGAAAGACATCATTCTGCAGTTGCTTGTCTGACTTTTTTAAGGGTTCATTAACAGTTTCTATAAGACAATTCCAATCAATTTCTCTGGACTGATCATTAAAGTTTCATTTCCCAGACTTCAGGAACATGCATGCCGAACACGAGAGCCATAACTAGAGTGGAGAATAGAGCAAAATGAACCTTCTTTGCTCAACAAAAGACAACTGAAATGTCTTTTTACCGCAAGAATAGTAGAGAACATGTAAGTTAAAAACCAATGGAACAAGGCATTAGTTTTATTACTGCACTCATTGGAAGCAAGCACCTGCGTGCACTTTTCTTCACATTACTTATTCATCCAAGCAAGCTTTAAATTCTGCTTATTTGAGTGACATTGACATGTGGCTATTTGATGGGATAATTGAAGATTATAATGTATGACAAGAGTAAACTTAACTAAACAACCACATACAGTATTTCATTTAGCAGAGACAATAATTAGGATGCATTTTAACAAAGTAAAGGTTACCAAAAATATTGGTTACCAAAGCTAGATTCAATATTATGAGGTATAGCAATTGCACAGGTTAAGCTAACCAGGAAATGTGTTATGTCATCAAAAAAATGTCCTCTATTGGTCCACATACTTGCTTACTGGTTAAACAATTGAGTATTAGGTCACTTGTGATGTAAAGTTGTGCTGCAGGGGGCGCTGCAGTAGAATAATAATTCAAAGAGTACTGGGGTGTGTTATGCTAGTAGTGGCTATTGTAGCTTCGAGCTGCTATCCTCAAGCAGAGATGAGGAGCGAGCTACAGAAGTCTGGTAAGCTCACTTCTCTCTAACTTTCATCTTCAAACTCCGGTTCCAGCTGACGCCGCCTCAGGTGGCATCACTCGAGGACATTTATCAAAGTTTGCGTATAGCTCCCTCTGGAGCCACAAAATAACTTTCTTTGACCTTAGTAGTACTCCCCAAGACCTGTAAACAGACTTTGATGTGGAAAATCGGTGGAGTTTCCCTTTAAGGTGCACACGACATAACCGCAAGCTCCACGCTTCGACTCTCCACATGTTTTCTTTCTCTCTCTGCTCTGACTGTCCAATAAAGGGAAAAATCAACAAAATAAAATGACTTCATTGAGAGGGATTTATCTTCAGTTAGTTCCTTCAGTTAAACACATTATGAGCTGCCACAGGGGTCCAGTTGTTTGTCATTCGTAACCTCTAAGGAGGCAAACACACATACACAACATGTGTAAACCACACCTATACCCATAAACACCCATGGGAACACAGATAGAACTGCTACAGCAGGCCTTGTTTGACAAAAAAGCCATTTGTTCATGAAAACACACACACACTTATTATCATTAATCACATATTGTGATATCAATCCCATGTAAACTTTTTGTTATGATGACTATTTCACATAATGAATGACAGGAGTGTTGTAGTAGAACGGCTTGCCACTTCTTTTTGGAGCCTACCAGCGGTGTACATCTAGCTGTCGCACTGTCTGATAGCGGAGTTAAGAACAGCTGGGGATGGTGGATGTTGATAAAGGATCCTTAACAGAGCGCTATACGTATGAGCTCCAAACTGCCGGTAATCTCAAGGTGTGTTCAGACTGAAAGAGCAAATTTTAGTCATAATTTGGTAAGAAAGATGATCAGATCAGTAAGGACCAAGTGAGTCAGAGAGACCCCATCAACGCTAACATATGTATATATAAAGTGTTTAATAAGTATTATACCACAGTACTGTTTATCAAATCGCTCTGAAAGTGATCCCAGCGGTATTCTGATTGGTTTGACAAAGAGAACTGGTGTCTGCCTGATGAGGCACCTGGCAACTGAATAAGTTTTTTTTGGGAAGCAGATGTTTTATACTAGACCACCAATAGAGGCCTGTAATTTTTACTTCATGTAAAATGTTTGCAAATGACAATGCATTTTGTCAGTGTTGCATCACTTAGACTGCTGAGCCATTCAGTGAAATACAAAAAGAAGAGAAGACCCTCAGTGCTAAACAGCAAAAACCAGAACAAATTTAAAATGATCATTACATGTGAACAGGATAATATTAATGGAATATTGCCATCCAGACTTTGATAATAGTGCTGTATTCAGGGACATGCCTGGCTTCATTTATAGTTTGAGAAGCAGAGAACTCACTACTCAAGGTCATGCTCTAAGTGAGTGCAATGTGTGCACTCAAAAGGCTTTTATACTAACCGGCGTTTTTATTCGGTTTGAAGAACTTCAGAAACAAACTATACAGCATGAGCCCAACTATGACTAGAAAAGCACTGAAGGCACTGTTGTATCTCTTGTTTCCAATGTGTCTGTATTTACTCATACAGGACTGCTGGACTAGCAAATGTCATTAAACTGGCAACAGGAGTGATCAAATATAGGATATACAATACAGATGAACAAGAATGACTGTACTGTATGTGCACTGACTACAGGTAATACAGTTACATACACACATGAAATACAGGAACCTTTTGACTCATGTAGTATTCATACCTGCCAACAACACTTTTTGTCACTGGTTTCTCCCTCATTTCAAGGCCATCTCCCGGCGCCCTCTCATTTTGTTGTTTTTCCAGGGAAACTCTGACATCCCCAAGTTGCCAGGTCGTCTATGAAACACAATCTACACACCAACCACACACAAGATACTATTCAAACTAAATCTGTCACCGCAAACTGGCAACCTACAACCCAAGTGTGCCCATTTGGTCTCTGCTCCAGGATGGCTAAAAATCTACACACCTACAAATGTAAGCACAGTGGACTTGAGAGTTTCCATTTACTGGAAACCACACATACATATGGACACAGGAAGCAGAGAGAAAGAGAGAGAGAGAGAGAGAGAGAGAGAGCTCATGCGGACGAGCAAAAGAGAGGGAGCGTACGAATGTGGGCACAAGTGTTATATGTATATATACATATTATATAACCTATTTCATCATGAAGCCTAATATGTTAACATACGCCAGTCCCATGTTGGCTTCATTTGCCAGGGACGGAGGTTGCTGCTTGAACAATGCACATATACCACTTAAACATATATATACTAAAATTGAATTATTCAAAAGACATCTCTGTTGCCGTCACAGTACTTCCATTAAAGGACAATTCCGGCCCGCAAAGATATGAACCTGGGTTAGATAAACCACTTATTTTTACCGAGTTGCGTCTGTTCTCCCTGGATAATATTTTCATTCTAATCGCACGTGACCAGTTTTAGCAAAACAGAACTCCGCGATTCAACCGGTATAAGCGGGCTAGTCAAACGGGGGCAATTGAGTTAGAAGTGACAAAGAAGCCTATTTACTAATAAACCAAACTAACAAGGCTCAAAAATAGCACCAACACCTTACACAGTAGCATAATGAGGGGTCCCTACTTGTAAACCCGAAGCATTGAGAACTTCTGTATGTGACAAGCCAGTCTATAAAAGATAGTTTAGAACAACAGTAGCTGCACGTACACAGGCGGCGCGGCAGCAAATCTTGGGAACACAGTCGTTGTCGAGCCGGAATATACAGACGAAGAGCCGCGGAGCTCCCATGAAAGGGCGCTACGAAGAGAAGGCAGGCTACGCCGGTAGTCAAAGCCTCCAACTCCTCCCAGAAAAAAAATCTGGATCAGGTAATGTCGTGAATTTGTTTGGTCATAGATCATCTACCTACACCCGGTAAATGTAGTGAGCATACGCCGTTCGTTTGTCAAAGAAACTACGGTGGGGGAGGTGCAAAACACCTAGGAAACTTTATTTGCTTGCCTGTGTGCTAAAGTCCGAGCCTTTTTGCAAAGTAAAGCTGTAGGTATACCTTCATTAAAAATGTAAAACATAACTCCGTCCTAGTGTCACTTGACAGTGGATAACGTCCCATCCTGGTCCCTCCTGGTTTGGGTGCGCCGCCTCCAATTATATTTTCGGGAGCATGGAACCAAAGTTTCAAGTACAGCCGCCTGTTTATAAGAAGGGGAATGCTTCAGACGTACAAACAACTCTGCGTCTCTTGGGGTGTCGCGCGAAGCACAACCACGGTCCCACCTCCGTGCACACAGACTCTCTTCGGTGGCCATAGTTCACAATGTCCCGCTCATCTCACCTCGTAGCCCTTTCAGCGGGAGCTCCCCGCGCCCCCCCGGGCTGTTCTTCCGTTTTATATTCCGGCTTCCGAAAGATAAGGCGTCCATCAAGGCTGACCAGGGTTCATTGTCAGATGTCTTGCCCAAATTCGGTTGACATAATCCGCCATCCCCTCTTCAGTTGTGTACTCCTGTGAAGCACTAGTAAGTAGTCTCTTTGCCCGCTCAGTGCTTCTTGCAAAAACGGCAACCCAGCGCAAAAAGTTCACCGTAGAATGGTGCGTTCAAGTCAGCCATATCAGAGAGTTGGACCCTGCCGTCCACACGAACCTGTTTTCCCAAATGGCGGCCCGCCTGTCCATCACCGTGAGCTTAACTTTCGTTCTTAAACTATCTTTTAATAGACTGTCTGTACACATACAAGGTTCTCAAATGCTTCGGGCCTCCTTTATGCACTGTCGTAAGTGTGGTGCTATTTTGAGCGCTGTTAGTGCTGGTAATGGATAGATTTTAGTGGTGTGTAAAGTAGTTAAGCAACAGTTGCTCACAACTTAAGAAACAATATTAGTTATAGTGCTTTTTGACTAATAATCCACATTTCTCAGTTCCAGTTTGTCGTTTTCCTAAACGGTGTCCAAGTATTGCTTTTAAATTTTAGAACCAGCACTTCAGCACAAAACCATCTGATCTATTTGTTTAACACCCCGGCTGAGCTGGAAATTACAGTAATAGTTTTGGTCAATCAAGATGTCACAACCATCAGAGGAAAAGAACTGTCGCAAACACAGATAATGAGAGAGCTCCCTGCAGCCCGCTCTGGCTCCGTAGTGGAAGCCAAGCTATTGATTACAGCTCTGTGGGAGAGCATTGATTTTTATCTCAGAGTGAGAGAGTGAAAGGACCGAATCCACTCAGCAGAGGGAGGAAGGGTTCAACTTCAACAGCAAAGGGACAGTGGATGGGAAATAGGGTCAGGCTTGACTAAGTGAGTGAGTAAGCCACTTGCCTTTCCTGAATCATGCACCACTATAGCTCGACTTTTTAGGCTCCTATTTACTGGTCTTTGTCTAATTTATAACGATAATGGCAGCGCTTCTTTCTACAAACACTTTTTACTGTTTTCAGAATGGCTTACATTCTCAGTCTCTTTGTGAAGGAAATGTGACTATTCTGTTAGTCTGAGCATGAGTATTCCTTATGTTCGGGTGCAAATGTTTGAAGTAAACATGGTTTTCCAATTTCACTTACAAAAAGTGAATTTGTTTTTCATGTGGAACAATGTTTCACATGTGGAACAACTGTACTTCTTGGCTACACATACTGAGACTTTATGAGCCTGAATTCAAGAGTGGAAACCTTTCCCTATTGTAAAATGTTTTATTTAATGTGACTGAATTTAAAAGGATTCAGCGCTTTGCACAAGGGCAATACTCACTGACATTGGAGCTGAGGTATCTGATTTAAAGACTGCCTCTAAACCCCGCTGGCCTCCTGCTCTTAACCAACATAAACAAGATTAAAAAAAAAAACATAATGCGCAGCATGTCATGAAGTAACAATGTGTTTTGCCCCAAAAGAAGCACTTTTTGCTCGTCTCTTTTCAGTGTATCAACCAGAGTAAGTGATGAGTTTGTGAGTGAGCTGGTCAGATGGATGGACTGATGGAGGGAGTGAAGATAGCTGAGAGAAATATTGTCTGATGACCCAGGAGTAGATAAGCACAGCCCAGAGGCTATCAAATGATGACTTCCTGAGCTCCAAACCAACAGCCTGCATGCTGAAGTGGGTGAGAGAGAGAAAGAGAGAAGTAAAGAGAGAGAGTAAATCGGGAAGCAAAATGAGAGGGCGGATGTCGATGGCAGCCAGCTAACTGGATTAGCATGTGTAATAATACCAGCAAAGGTTAATGTTTACAGATGCAGAGAGGCTAATGCAGGGCAGCGCTCCATAATAGAAAGGACAGGTCAATGGAACTGGTTAATCGTCAAACTAAATGGCTTGTGATTACAGCCTGGGATATTCTGTAATGGATGGGACTGACTCTCAAAGAGCATAACCAGTGAATATGAACATATAGAGGACGATCATTTACCTCACTGCAGACTAACAAAAATGTTCTGCCTATCAGCGATCAGGACTTTCCAAAGATAACGGTTCACCTCCAGAACTAATCCTCAGTATTTAAGTATTGAAAAAAGTTTCGGCAAAAACTTCCTAATTATGTAGTGTAAACTAACCACTAACTTGTGTTTGCTGTTGTTTCTGTGGAAGAAGTGGATAATGTGGCTAAAGCTAATTTCATTGACTAGGAACCTTTTTCCAGGCCACCCATTTCCCTCCTGTGGCTTATATTTTATGTCTCTGGCATTAATGTAATGCTGCTGTAATTACCCAGGCTGCACTGCAACGAGTCAGCTATTTGACAGATGTAACTGAGAGATGACTACTGTAGCTTAACCAAAGCATAAATAAAAAATGAAAAATAAAAATTTAAAGATGATCTCTTCTAGCCATCAATATATAATGGATCAGTTTGGGTAACAGTTAGACAACAATCTGTTGGTGTTAGAGGTATTGGTCACAGAGGTTACAGCAATACAAATTAGACATTTGCTATTTCACCAGTGCCACGATCCATGTCCATTTTTTATTCAGCTCCTGTGTAAACCCACTGTAGGTGGTTAATCCACCATCCTTTTGAGGCTGTAACTGCCAATATGTCTGGAGGATGATGTGGCTTCATTGTGGCTGCAGGAGACAATATGTCCTTCCAGCCAGTGTGCCATATCCACCAGATGAGCGAATAGAGCATCTCACTTGTGGTACATGTGCAGCTCTTCTCTCTGATACACTACGTTTATGCACTAGCTCTATTTTTCAGTGTCTCTTCAGTGTGAAATTCACATGTGAATCTATGTAAATGCTTTGTATTTGTTGGCAATTGACATGAAATTAATATCTAATGATGTGTTTCATTTCTAATTGACTTTATCTCTGTGTATAAACAGTGAGTCATTTTTCTTTTTTTGAAAATTTTTTGGGGGCTTTTATTGCCTTTAATCAATAGTGACAGCTAAAGAGGGACAGGAAAGTCGAAGAGAGATAAGGGATCACAGCAAAGGGCCACAGGTCAGAGTTGAACCCACGGCCACTGCCGTAAGGACTCAACCCTGGCATATGGGGCACCAGCTCCACCAGGGATGCCACCAGGACACCCCAATTTTTCCAGTTTTTCTTCAAAGTCTGTGAAAAGAAAGAAGAAAAGCTAGTTTTTCTTTTGCTACTATAAAGATAGGCCTACGAAATAAACATAACATGCTGCATACAGTAGAGACAGGTAAAGTTCAGACACAGTGACAGTGACAAGTTTCTGTCACCACACTGATCATAAACGTGCCGTATTTGATGTGTGGTTGACGGCATTCCCTCAAACATCAGTTCTGCAAGAGGACTGGCTAGTTCAAGACAATTGAAATTTTGCATTTTGAAATTTTTGCTCTTTTAAATCCTGTTCTGGCCTTAGAGGATCAGTGAGTATTTGGTGGCATCTACAGGTGAATCTGCAGAAACTGTGGTGGCCGTGAAAAACACAAAAATACTGTTCTGGGCTACTGTAGAAATATGGCGGTTCAACATGGTGGACTTTAACAGGACCTGCTCCCTTTGTAGATAAATTGAACATACCTATGAATATCATATTAAATTTCTAGCAAATGAGCTTCCTACGTGTTACAATTACAAACCAGAAAACAAAATTGTGAAAACTGGAAACTTTGAACGTCTTTAGGATTCGTCCTCTGATAACCATGAATGCCTTTACTGAATGTAATGGTACATATAATCCATTCAGTGTTGGTTGAGAGATTTCACTCAACAACTAAAGTATTGGACCAACAGAACAACTGACTAACTGACACTGTCTTCCATAGAGCCCAAAATACCAGAAACTGGCAAATAACACCAATAATGAACAACAATAATGTTTTAAAATAATCCACAGTACCTCCCTGCTCTCATTCCATTTACAGTATCAGGCTCACTGACTCTGTAAACAGCCATTAAAGTTAAACTGATCATATTTTTCATTATCATCAAAGTAATTATTGGGTGTGAAGGTCATTAATTCAGAGACAAAATTTCTTGCTCAAAAGCGTCTTTACTTTTAATATATGCAATTACTTTGGCTCTAAGGCAGCCCCTCCATTTCTCAGGCTGTGTGTGAACAAGGCTATTGTTGAACTTAATCAATGTAGCTCGTAGCTTTCAGGAAATGATGGGGGGCGGTCAAGATGAATAGGCCTGACACACTCAATTTAGACTCCATCAGCAAGTCGTAAGTGTTAAGCAGTGTGAGAATTATTTCACAGCACTGTCTTCTCGAGTCCAGCTTGTTCATTAGGTGTTTCCGGATCATTTAACCTAAATAATCAGTTTTTCAAGCAAATTACATTAGATCTTGTGGCACATTAAATCTTCAATTGAGTTATATTTTTTTATCAAATTTCCACTGAGTTTGAGTCTATTTGTCTTTCTTTGGACTGTTTCTTTCCCAGATTGTGATGAGGGGACTTTACGACTGTTTTGCTCAATTGTTGGTGGTATAAACAACAACCAGAGAAACACCCATATGTCTGTGTTTTATATCTTTCCACTGGATAATTGGCCCTTGATCTATTGCTCAGTGAAGCATTAGAGTCTAAGATTGAGCTCTTCTGACAACAATCTTCCCACTAAAGAATCACTTAACAGTTATCAGAGATAAAATCAAATATCTGAGCAAACAAAAGTGACTATAACACACCGGACAAAGGTTCAGAGGCTTGCTTTTGTGAGAGTTTGTAAGATTACCTTTGTTCCTTTTGGTTTCAGAAAAAAAAGTGAGGAAGAAAGCGTGACTGCAAATGAATGAATAGCTTAGTAGTTGTTCCTATATATCACTCAATAATAAGAAGAAGATATTCATTTACTATGCAAGAAACTGCTTGATATATGTTAATTAACCATTATATGTATATTTGGGTTGTGTATGCCTTTTTTTGTTAAGACAGGTGAAGACAGGAAGTGGGGGGGGGGGAGTGAGGCAAAACAGTAAAGTTTGTGGGCTGTAAAAACAAACCAATGAGCTGGACCATAATAAAACACTCTGTAGTGCTGAGGGGAGCTGCACAGTCAGATGATAATTCTCTGCGGGTTCATCATTACTGGTGACCCCTTTCACATTGCATTGTCATTGTTCATTTAAAAATATGATAATATAATAATACTGATTACAGCTTTAAAGACTGCTGACGAAAATGCTATTTTTACAGGGAAACTTATTTTCCTCATGACACTGAGGCTCATTTCCAGTTCAACTTAAGAAGGAACTCCAGCTATTCCCTTTCCATCTCTCCACATTTCTTTCTTTCTTTCCTTGTGAATGAATACAATCTCAGTTATTCTACATCATTATGAAGGTGATTTATTGATTAGTTTGCATATTAGCCTCAAGCTAAAGTTATATGGCTCTTACACTAAATGTATATTGATATTTGTGGAAATCTTCAGTGAATATATTCATGCCTGTATTATGGAAGCCATTATGCTGATTTCAGAATTGATTGAAAGCTGGTTTTAAAGCAGCAGCCATTTAACACTGTAATATCAAGCAACCATTTCACACTTCTCCTATTACTGTTTTATTCTATGTATCTTTTGTTAAAGGTGGACATAAGCATGGTTGTATGGACTGTAAAACTCATTTGGGGTTTTATGTAACTTATATAACTCCCATTATAGGCAATATTATTTGGTATATTAAACACTTCTTCTATGAGTAAAATACATTTGGAACATTTAGTTTATTATTCCTATTCATAGTTAGAGCTCACAAGCGTGTGTGTGTGTGTGTGTGTGCATATGTGTGTGTGCATATGTGTGAGAGCTCAGTGTGTGTGCGTGTGTGTGTTAGCACATACTATTTTATATAGTGCAGTGTGCCAACTCCTGGATGAGGACTGGCAGGAGCTGGCGGGAACAATCCTCCTAATCCTATTAGGGAGAAAGACAAACATGTGAATGTGAATTTTTATCTGCTCATTGTTAGAGCTCCTATTTTAATTAAATACCTCCTTAATATACAATACACCGTGGATTCTGCAATTTCAGATTTAAGACCATTTCTATGAGCTTCACATATTAAATACACCACATGCTGTATATTTCCAATATATTCTGTATATATTGAAAATTTAGAAATTACACTTGAAACCAAACAATAGGAAATTGTGTACACAGAGCGTGACAGCACAGGAAGGATGAAATTGCTTTTAGAAGCCTGGCATGGTGACTTAGACAAAAGGGGAAAAAAGAAAAGAAAGAAAGTAAGAAAATAAGAAACAAAGACATGAGGTAAGGAAGACTGAAAGAAAGACTGAACAAAAAAAAAAAAATAAAGGAAAAAAAAGACACCCATCACAGTAAATTGGTGAGTGAGCGACAGTGTGTGTGTTTTCCACTGAGGCTCGGCGTCAGGCAGCCGGAGTCACTTGACGGATGGAGCTTTTAATTGACTCCATCGGCGTGGGACGAACGTCGGCCAATCATCAGAAGAGCTGATGCAAAACAACCGAGGGCTTTTGTTTCCAACAGAAGGGCCTCCATTAGACCAGATAATAGGCCAAGCTGTTGATATCTCTCTGCCCTCTATCGTGTCTGCTAAAGGTAGACACACTATCTCTCACACCCATCCAGATGTTTTTCATTTGGCTCGCCTATCATTCCTCTTATTTCTGCTGCCAGAGTGCTTCAGTTAGGTTTGGCCCTCTTTTCTCATGCATTTTTAGTCATTTGTCTGATAGAGATAATCATCAGTGTGGCCACTCTATACCAAGTTAAAGCAACATCCTCTGGTGACACTGTGTTTGCACATGTACATATATAAAGCATATAACTTCGCTTTGGATAAAAGAGAATCTGTGACTATCTTTACTAATGTAGCGCTTTCTTTGAATGGAAATTAAAGCAACACTATTATGCCATGAATTATCAAATAATGTTATTCCTTTATTTTATTTTGTCAGAGATATGCCTTTAATCATACTTTGCCTGTTTAATGTGACTATGTGATCATGAGCGCACTTTGTTCATTTATTTAACACAATGGCAGAATGTGAGTCATATAACTTTTCCACAGAGAAAAATATCAAAGTTAGCAAAAATAATTAGTGCATGTATCAAACACATGACTACACAGCCTTTTGGGGTTTATGTTTGAGATATAAAGCTTACAGCATTCAATGAAACTGACAATAATATTATGTGAAGAAATGGACAAATGACTGTAATGTGAAAGAGGTCGCTCGTATTGACAAACCAACAAACGATCACTCGATAGCACACAGTACTACTGCATAAATGGAAAGTTGTATTGCTTGTTGCGACTCCACAGGGAGCTGTGTGGCATCTGATAGATTGCCTCAAGTGATTTCACTAGAGTCAGTGTGGGTTGGGTCTGAAGTTTGAGAATAAAAAATCTCTGCTTGAGGCTAGCAGCTCCGACCCTAATGGTAGGCTACATTAGCTGCTAGCATTACACCAATTTCTGTAATAAACATTCGGCGATCGAGTTGGATTGTGGGTAATGTAGGTGCCAGGTATTGAAAAAAATAAAAAAGACATTCTATGACTCTGCTGCATCGATTTTCATCCTCTTTTTTGGTTTATGACTGCGACATTGTTAGCTGTAGGAGTACAGTGGAGAACAGTGGAGTACTGTTTTTAAGCTACACAGAAGTACATTTGTCTCACCCTTTATGGGAGGATCATTGTCCTGTCCTTTCTGGCGGCAAGTGTTTAATAACCCTTTTATATAATTTCCCAGTGGATGTCAGGGTTTACATAACAGAGGACTGATATTTTAAGTGGGAGACAAGTCTCTCCTGTCCTTCTGCATCCTGACTCGTTCTCTCTTTCTATCTTGTCGCAGGTCCAGTTTCCAAGTTGCTAGGGCCTCCCACTAGATCCTATTTTTGTCAGTAGTAATGTTTTTCAAAATAATCTTTATATTTATAAGTCTCACAAAAGCACAACAGCTGATTAGCAACACACCAGAGCTTGCAAATGATGTTGCTATTATATCAAATGATGCCAATTTCACCTGGCAGACCCAGGAGCAAAAGACATTACCATACTGTACCATATGTTTAGATTTACAGTGTGGATCCATTGGCATTGTGTTTACATGTGTAATTCTTATGTATTATTTAATATCACAATTAAAACTGATTTATAGTACAATGCACAAACTGGTAGAATACTGTGCCACAACTGTTGTTTGGGGTTTTGTGGTTGCTTTGCAATAGCTTGCTGTTGGTTACGATTAAGGTGCCTGAAATGGATTGTTAAGTAATTTCACACAGCCCTTCCCATAACAAAAACAGAAAAATCTATATCACTTAGCCTTTTCTGTCCCTAAGTCTCCTATCCCATCACGCCCAAAAAAGTGCATGCAGTCCTAAAACTGTGTAACACTGTGTTATGGAGCAAGGCACTGCAATAATGAATTCACAGAACAGTTTTAGCATGATTGAAATCACATGAGTTTTCTACCTGGGGCGCTTTAGGACTAATTTTTGTGTTACCCTCTGATTACAGCAATTTCAAAGTCTCCCTTATTGATAGTCTGATGAATCACTGCAACATGTGCCACTGGAGTCAAGTACAAAGTCAAGATAAATCTGGGAAAGAATTGGATATATTGGGTATGACATTTAAATCAATGTTACAGAAGACCTTCTGGGTATTTTGTGGGGAAATTACCAAAGGAACAAAGAGAATCATTCTGTTAATAATGTGTAGAGTGAATCATAAGATATGGAAAAGATGTTCAGTATCCATTAAGAATGTGCTAGTGCCAAGTGACAGCGTGTTGAAGTGAGACTGTACAGAAGTTGGAGCAATCTCTGGAGCTTGTCTCCCTTGGCACTGACTGGATCTCTGAAATGCACTGCCTTTATTATTTTCCAGTCAGATGTGCTCAGTTATTGTTGACTGCTAAAATGATGAGAACAATTGTAAATACTTATTAAATTTACATATTATTGTACTTCTACAGTCAATAATGTGGAAGGAATGGGCATACACAGTGTCTGAGCCAGGAAATCCAACACATATACATTTTTAAAAACTAGTGTTTTTTTGTTGTTGTTTAATGTACATAGAAATTACTGATTTTACTGTATGTGTGCTAATAAATCTAGTAGACAAATGCAATTATAGCTTTTTGACATTGCCAGGTCATAAGAAATGTAATTTTACAGAATTAACACACCAACAGAAGACAACAGAGAACAGAGCAGAGCACAGGGAACATTTAAGCCAGCATTATGCAATTACACTCACACAAGAGATGGTGCACAGTCAAGGAATTAGTCCCCCAAATTTATTTATTCATTTCCTTCAAAGAGGCAATTTAACGCATGACTTAATCCATCTTTGTGATGTCGCTGAAATGCCTGCTGCCCTGTGTGACACGAGCTGCATATTTGGGCCACAGATAAATACGAAGAGCCAGAACTATTGGATCGCTGCAAAACAGACAAGAGGAGCAGCAGAGGGAGGAGGAAGAGGAGGAG
>NW_023340246.1:4854066-4854733 GCF_004916995.1 Morone saxatilis
ATCTGCAGCCGTATATTGGCCACTTTAAAGACAGACACATTTTTTCTTCGCACATGACCCATGTGTGAGTAAAAATATAAGAGAGTCTGAAACTCGGCAGAGATTTTCTTGTGGGTGCTCAACCTGCACTGATCCACTGAAGGGGTCTGATAGGCCAGACGGGCCAATCAGACTGCCAAAATCAGAGGAATGTTCATAGCTTATCAGGCCCTGTTGTCACCGGGCCCAGTGGCACGGCTCGCTGTGAGCTGACTGTAATGGGCTGCTAGGACAACTTAGCTGGAAGCAGATTAGCTTGTTGCGGCACCCACTGAGAGGAAAAAGAAACTGGGTTCACACAGATTGTAACGTGCACTGGTGAGCCGAGCATCTGCGGGGTATTACATGAAGGTTAAATAAAAAACAGAAACTACACAGGCGCCATGCTCCTCAGTTCAGTGGCAGAAATCCTGTTATTGTAGCTGTACAGGCATGCAAATAGGATTATATCAGTCTGATAACATAAAATGTAGCTAATAATTTCAGCACTGGTTTGTGAGAGCGCAGCAAAATCACAGCAGCACACAAAATCTTCGCCTCATCATTTGTCACAATCATAAGGACATTTTTACAATTACTGTGTTCATATAGATGATGACAGAGGTGATGATGACAATAATGATGATGG
>NW_023340246.1:4854839-4855016 GCF_004916995.1 Morone saxatilis
TCCTCCTCCTTCTCTTCCTCCTCCGGTTGATCCAGGCCGAGCAAAAAAAGCAGGATCTCACAGAGAAACAGTAGCAGCAGCTGCAACATTAAGTAAACACCGGCGGATGCGCGTCGTGTTTACGAGCCATCCCAAATTACACCACCCCCCCCCACCACAAACACCCACACACTGTCT
>NW_023340246.1:4855116-4858994 GCF_004916995.1 Morone saxatilis
CGTCGTGTTTACGAGCCATCCCAAATTACCCCCCCCCCCCCCCACCACAAACACCCACACACTGTCTCTCTTTCTTACCCCCCCCCCAACCACCGGAGGACAAGAAGGAGAGCGATGTTTTGTAGAAGTTTTGTCTGAACATCCTCCTTGTTAATGGCCAAATAAAATGTTTGTGCACTTCAAGCTCCCTGGGACTGCTTGTCCGCTAAAGCCCACTTTGGGACACTGTTTGACTGCTCAGATGACCCAATTATGCACAGAGAACGCCTTGTGAATTAACTCCAGCGCCATCTGCGATGACAGAACCAGTTTTACGAGCGTGTGCAGGGAAAAGCCTCTATACTTTGAGCTTAATTATTTTCTGTGACACCCCCCCCCCCTAAATTTTTACTAGACCTACAGGAACAGGCTGTAAACTTTTCATTGCTCTTCATTAGCAGATTTTTGCAGAGAGTGAATGTCGATGTTTTCTTCAATTAGACGAGGCTATCAAATTTAGTTATTTGACTCTTCAGATTCTCCTCATCTATCATTTCAACTCTGTATGGCCATCATTGAAATGGTGTAATCTTGCACGAAACAACTATTGCAACTATTTCATCAAATTGGTTCTGAGAACAATGAAATCATGTCAAGTAATAGAGGAGCATCAGTGATCCTTGAGTTGTTTTAAATTCTAGTTGCAATACAAATGCAATATAAGCATATATTGATATTGCTCTGTCACAGAAAATTACATGCATCAGAAATTATGACAATTATTATAAAAAGAACATTTAAAATCTGGAATGAGTCTCATATGAAAATGTTATTAGTCATGCCTTTGCCCTAGAAAACACTAAATCCCTCGGGATTTGGCATATTTTGCCAAATTATATAATGTCCTAATAATAATGATGCTAATGCCCTCATTATGTTCTTATCGTCTACTTATGGTGTGTTATAATCCCTTATCACCTCAAGCCAAGTGTTACTGATGTGTTCATTAGTTCGTCGCTTAATTTGACCTCGAAGACCAGACAGAATGAGGATCCATGAGCTAAAATGACTGTATTAATAACTGATTGATCCGCTGCAGTTATTTTTTCCTTCCTGAGCCTCAAGGACAGTAGCAGCAGACAGCTCGTTTCTTCATAACAGCTCTCTTTTCCTTAGCTCTCTAATGAATTCTCAAACTCTTTGTCATCGCTGCAGCCCTCGCTGAAAACCTCCTCGCCACATCTCCCCAGCGGACCAGTAAAGTCAGCGGTGAGGAATGCACACAGCAGCCAGGTTGCTCTCCTTCCTTTTGCACAGTAAAAATTTAATAGATCCAAACACGCCATCCATCCATTTCAGCAACTGAGGAGCAAGCAAATTGCAATCACCCTCTCTGTGCCTTGCTCTCCGAAGAGCCTGGAAAGCTACAGCGAAACACACTTTCATCTCACCGTCATGACACACAAAACCACACACAGGCTACATAAAACCTGTGCTCTCCGTGCACAACAGATAACTGTAACCTGATTTAATGTAGCTTGTGGCACATTGCCACCTGCCTCCTCTAAATTGTTGTACATGTTGGACTAGATCACAAGACAGGAAAAACACAGAGTAGCGAGACTAAATGCTTTTGTATCTGCTGTGAGCTGAAAAAAAGGATTCAGAAACGAACAAGTATTTTGACAGAAAAGTTTGAGGCAATTTCTTGTAACCGGTAGTAGACATGACTCAGGGGTCTGCAGTGAATTGTTAATATCTCAGCTCACTCTGCATCCCATCTGCTGGTGCCTCCCTGTTGCACTGGAAAGATGGTCTCATGTTTATTTTGGATCACTAAGTTACAGGATCAATTTTGCAGGGAGAATATCACAGGAATCACTAGACACTGGCTTAACAAACTTTTATAGCTTGTGGTCGGGTGGATTGATGTGTTCTTCCGAAGCAACATTACACTCATGACTCTCCAAAGGCTGATGGAAGTTTGTAATATATATTTCCTTCCACTAATGTCCCCCTTGACTGACGAAACGTCACAGGAGGAGAAGAGAGAATGAGGCAAGAACTACACTGAAGCACTTCCACAGGCACTCTTTCCTCAAATCCCTTCCAGCTGTATTAACAGCAGCACAGTTCAGTAACAGTGATGGGCTAAGTAAGCAGTTCTTAGAGTCGGCTGATTGCTTGTCGATCCATTGCGGTCCACGGGAGACTGGCTTCTCTCCCAGGAGAACGATGGTGTTTATGAAAATGTATGGCGGGCTTCTCCTTTGTTAGGAAGTTCATTTACATGTCAGCTGAAAGGAGAACTTTCAAAAGCCATTACAATGCTAAATGTAGACATATAATGTGTCTTGAGAGTGGGTCAAGGGGAAAGTATTAGCGGCAAATGTATAGCATTTTCTGCAGTCCTCATCCATCATGTTTCTCAAAGAGAGGATTCTCTGAACGTATTCATTGCAAAAACTGTCGGGCAGACGGCTGAACTGCACCCGGCAGGACCGAACAAAGGCAGGGGGGAATACAGAAACAGAAGAAAAGGAAGAAAAAGTAGAGTAATACACCACCTGAGCATTCCACCAACCACCAGGCTGCCTGCTAAGTCACATCATCTCTCTGATGCCTTTTCAATGTCACACTTCATGCTTTCGCACATTCCTCGCCTTCTAAAGCCAGCGTTATGTCTGGCAAACATGCACAAAGTGGTGATTCAGTCGCTGTGCAGAACTGCTCATTTATATCGGCATGGCATCCATTGCACTGTTGTGAATAGACACTATAATAAAGGGGATCTTTGCAAACTGCAGGTAACATTTAGCATCAAGTGTGAATGTGAATAACTGGTTACCAAGCTGGAGGAGAGGACACCAAAGCTTTATTATGCACGTAGCCTCTGTAGCTGCACCTCCTCATAAAAAACTTGTTACGTTGCAGATCAATATTTTAATGAACCAGTTTGTAGGATTAAGTGGCATCTAGCTTGGTTAGCTACAACATTCAAACTTCCTGATGCATCAGTAATATTAATCATAACACAGGGACCATTCTGATGTGGGTCCCATTGGAGACCGCACAACAAGCTGTAAACAGCACACTAACATATTAACATCTTATGAAGCTGATATGGCAAGTGTGCTGGCAAACATTTATTTCTGCTCCAATGTCAGTCTACAGCTGTTCACACCACTAGACTCAGGTCTATTTTGGAAATGCTGTAGACGGTCACATCTACATGCATGTTATTAATTATTAAATTTACATTTGTTGTTGTGAATCATAACTGTTAATTGAACACACAGCAAACTTTCTTTTTAGTTAGTAAAATAAAATCATTTCTGTTTGAACTGTTACGGCACGGCACAACAGCACAAAAGCTTTTGTGCTTTTGAACAGCATTCTTGTATTAAGCACAAAAGCAAGCAAATTACGGAGTGTCCCTAACCTTGTCTGTCTGGTGATCGAGCAGGTAATGTTGATATTAAAATATTGATAAGTGAATACTACACAACAGTTTTTGTATGGCGCCATTCACCATAAACACGTATGAAGTGTATGATGACATTATTATGTCGCAAGTGCAAGGAAGCATGTACACACAATTACTGTGGGGTATAATTAAAGCACTATCTGCCTCGATAATGTACAACATATCTATCTTAAGTGCGGTGGTGGTGCTATGAAGGGGACAATTAACTATAAATAAATTCCTATATATGTCTGGACCACCATACACTGTTCTGCTATAATACCAAATTTTGCTGTAATGCTACTGGACTGCAGTGCTGGTGAAAGCATTTATTGTCATACCTGACAATGAGACTTCTGGAGAGCTGGAAATGGTTTTTTGTCTCCACTGAAATATATCAAGCGTCTAATGGTGCCTAAATGTTGCTCTTATT
>NW_023340246.1:4859008-4861850 GCF_004916995.1 Morone saxatilis
AGCCTTGAGCTCTTTCACAAAAACATCAGCATTCTTGTATTATTTCTGACAGAAATATTCTTAGGTCTGTAATGGCTTGACTCAATGCGCTGTTCATTAGATATCCCACTGATCACAAGTGCTCAAATGTCTCTAGTCTCTGGCAGGAACCCTGCTGCTATGATGGACTCCCGAGTTGGAGACCTTAAAACTGCCAGATTATTTAATATTTTATAAGAGGATTCAGATTTGTCAGTTTATTGAGTGTCCAAATAGCCTGTGCTGCATGAACCCATATTACACAGGCTGTTACAGTGATATTGAGAGTATTATACTTACAGTAGTCGATGGGTGATTATGTCACACTCGACAGGGCACAATTGAATGTAGCCCACTTCTGCTGTTTATATGTTGATTTGAAGGGAAAGGCTTATCTGTGTGTGTTTGTGTCTTCGCATCTGCGGCAGTCTCAGCCAGACTCACTGTCTCCTTTCACTTTCCCTCTCACTGTTTCACTGTCTCTCTCGCCCTCAGAGGACTCGGTTGTTCCAATCAGAAAACGGAGCAGTGCTGGATCCTAAAGCCCCAAACCTGATGGGATTTACAGTCTCAACACAATCACCCTGCACGGGGCTGCTGCCTTAATAACTCTCTTATTTCCCTCCATTTCTGCTGTTTCTCTCTAATGCCGGCTAATTCCAAAAGAGTTCAGTCATGGATGAAGTATATTTTTTGGAGACGGGCAGCAGCACGAATACCCCTGCAGGTATTGAGTTTAAAGACAACATCAAATGCATGGATAGTCAGGCGAGCACAGCTGATTCCAAACGCTCACACTCAACACACACACACTGCAAAGCACACACTGACACACTCCCCCCAATCCTCATCAGCCACACAGCTGTGTGATTTGATAAAATACTTGGCAAGACCCTGTGGCTGACCTTTCCAACCGTGCTTAACACTGCTGCTCTATGAGGAACCTGCAGCACGTAACCAGGCAACGCTGCCTCTGATGAGATCTGAGGTCTGACCATTGAGTCTCTCACAAGCTTATGTGTGTGTGCGCACCACTGATGTTTCTGTTTTGGTGAATTGTGGAAGGTCCCTGCTGGGGATTGGGGCCCTTTGAGGGTTCAGAAAAAGCCTGCATAGGCCCAAATGATTTTATCTCCTGTCCTCATATTAGCACAGATGGAACTTTTCACAGTTTGGTCAAGTTTTTGCAGAACTAAAGAGACGATGTTGTTGCAGCTTTAAATGTCTCCATGTGTATGATTGTATGGTTTTGATTTTTTATCTTTGATGTTGTAAAAAAACAGGCTGATTGGCCAAATAAATTCAGGTCCCAGTGCTTCCCTTTTTCAAGCTGAACTTTCCACCCCTCTGATACTCTTGCCAAGTTTTTTTTAACCCATGGACAACAAGGCCCACCCTCTCATCATCTCTATATTTTTAAGAGCTTTACAGTTTCCCGAACTTGGTGAAAAAGGAAAGGATTAGAAGGAGATGGCGAGGGGGAAAATCCAGTGGAGAAAGATGGAGAGTCCGACAGTTGGACAGAGGCAGATAATTTCAGTTCCCCCTTAACGTTAATACCAATACGTGTACAGTGAGTGATGCCGGCAATGTTTTTCAGTTTTAAAACTCTTAAAATGAATTCAGCTAGATGGCAATGCAGTGCCAGCTAGAGGCATTAATCTTCTTTAGCACCAGAATATTACTTCCATATTACATGAGTACATTTGCAATAGCAGCCTGTGGGAATTTGTCATATTTATAACTTCTTGCTTTTATATATTCTTTAGCTATTTCACACAAACAATCCGAAGCCATAACCCACAATCGCTGAAGGAGATGTATTACGAATCAACACAGTCATCTACAGTAGGCCTTGGCCCCAGACAATTACAGTCGGTGACACTGTGTGTGGGTGGACGATCATGTCGTGATATGCTGTCTGCAGTGTGGGACGGGCTGTTATGACACAGAGGCATTGAGGGGAGACACAAAATGTGAGTGACAAAATCTGCTCTCGACCTGATGATGACTACGAGTGCGATGTCTCATGCAGAGGTATTATTTGTTCTGCAGGACACTTCAGCCTGAATGTGTGTGGGTTAGTGCGTACACATGCACATGATCCACAGCCTTTAGAAAATACTGCCAAAAAACTCATTTTGTTTATATTCAACTGTTCCGTTGGGAGTTTTTGGCGGCATTACCCAGGAGGTTTATTCATATTCCTATGGGGATGGAAGCTACTTGCAGTGAAAACACGCAAAGCCTCTACTTTTTTGAATTACCTTGATTGCAAACTGACATTAAAAACAGATATAAAAGTGGACAAAAAAGCACAAACATCTCTATACTGTAATGGCTTGTTGTGATAGCAAATAACTATAACAACATTTTGAACAACAGTATCTCCTACTGAAGGCATCAGTTAACACACTGCTATATTTACTATTTACACTGACACACTGGCTGTTGGCTGTGGAGATATCAGAGCCACAAAAAAAATCCCACAGATTGTATTTGTAATTAGCACTTGACTGCAGATCATATTTACAACTAATTTAATATGCAGTGAATGCAGCATACAGCAGGCAGGATCTGCTTCCACATGCTAAGACCCCTCAGACACCATCTCTTATGAATTTTAAACAAAGAGAACTCAGTCCAATTCATTGGTTTTACTAATGTTATACGCATTCATTTGAGTCTCTGACCAAATTACCTATAAGGCTCAAGGACCAGTATGTAGATTATCACTGACTGTGTTTCCATCAGGACAGACCTGCAATTGACATTTGCACAATGAAGATGAGAAATGTGAAAAGTCTGGCAATTAGATTTAATC
>NW_023340246.1:4861908-4872966 GCF_004916995.1 Morone saxatilis
ATGAAGAGAATGGCTGAAGATCTGGATGTGATGAGAAGTGGACTTTTGATGAGCTCAGTCTGGGCGCTGGATATGATGAAACGGAGGTGACTGAAATGACAGCTGAGAGCAGTGGAGGGGGCAATGGATTTACAGTGTGACAGGAGCAACATGATTGGCTGGAGGAGGTTGTGGCTATGTCTGATTGGTTTAACTGAAAGAGTAAACGCCCAGCTGATTTGAAAGGAGAGTGAGAGAGTTGTGAATGAATGAGGCATAATGAGAAAGTCTTCCTGATTGAACTTAAGCTGAGCTTCATTTCCATCCGTAGCTATCACAAATTATAATCAAATTTAGAGTCAGTCATGAAAACAAAGTGCAAATGAATGCTTGTTTCTATCCACTACCGATTATTAGTTTCATCTCGAGATCATGCAGAAGCAGTCGGCACTATCAATTCTCTAGTAGGAAAAAACAGAAGAAGCGGATGCAACAAGATGATGTCAAAGAGCACCAGACGAACCTAAAAAGGTAAAAAGCAATGCAGAAACTATGATGGAAATATGACATTTGAGTAAGAACGCTTGGGCGACAAGCTTTCCCAGCTGTGCAGAAACACAGTCACTTCCTCTACCCTGCCTGCTCACTGCCGCCCCAGCTGTAGGAGAACAGTGCCCCCCAGGGCTGCTACAGGCTTTCCATCAACCCCATCAGCCCTTCCCCCTCATGCCTTCCACAGTCTACGACTGCCTACCCTCAGCGGCACATAATCCCCAGCAAACCTGCCTGCTCGGGCACATTAGCATCTTCCTCCATCTCCTAGTGGGCAAGTGGATGGTAAGCATTCCTGTTACATTTAGGTGAATTTAATTTTGTCGACAATGGGAGCAAAATTTGGCCCCCTACCTCATCTGCGTCCTAGTGTGAATGCTTTATATAATCTGTAAAAACAAGTGACACTTTTACATGTTGGTAATATTAGCCATGATGAAGAGTAAAGAAGACATTTGTCTGTTAATTACACAGCCTCCCAGCCTAGCATCCTCCCAGCCTTATCGTTTAGCTCTTCATACTTGTCTGCTGGACCTATGACGTCCCTTTTTAGTGTACTTGTTAACAGTCTATTAACCTATGACAATGAAGCAGTTTTCTTCTGTCTGTGAGTAGGTCAGACTGAAGTGAAAGTGAAAAGAGTCAATCAAAACTTTGAGTTGCAGGCCATAAACCAAAACAATAATCTGAAAGAAACACTAGAACTGAGGCAAACTGCAGAGTTGGGGGATGATTCTCTGTGTTTATCACTACAGACATAAACCCTTTCACAATACATTTTTTCTACTTTTTTTAACAAGTTCCACTGTTAATATAAAAATATTGATTATTGCAGCTTTAAAGTAATTCAAAATCTACAACACTCCTTGAAGCCCTATAGTACCTGAATCCTTAACCTTGTATTGTTCCTGCTCTGGCTGGCCTCCATCTCCAATAGCAAGGCTGTGCACAGAGAGTTCACTCATTAACTCTTCTGGCTCATACTCTGTTTTGGAAACAAATCCTCAACTTATTGCATTTTCAGCTGCTCAAACATGGATAATGATGCTCTGAGTAAGTGGCCTTAATTAATGCCCATTTAAATAATGCCAAGTTATAACAAGCAAAGTAACAGTGTCACATGCACCCACTTCATTTATGATAATGTGCATTTTAAGAAGCCTAAAAGAATGACAAAAATGTTATTCATTATGCATTCATTCTTAGGGTTGCCCAACAAATTGAATGCAAATGTCCATGCCCTTGCAGGTTTTCAAATGCCAACCAAGAATAGATGTGATACAGCAGCAAGTGGCTGAAGGAGACCAGACTCACTATTTAAGGCTTGTTTCAATGGCAAGTAACTCCACAATGCTGAGGTAGCTGTACAAAATTAGCACTTCCTTAGTACTGTGGCAATGTGTAATAGTTGGAAGTAGCTGAGGTGACAATAGACGCACCAGTAAATGGCAGCGAATTTTATGTGTTAATCCAGCATCGTCATGATTTTCACCAATATTGGACAACTAGGCCATAGTAATTCACATCCAACACCAACGTTCAATCCAAATGCGAATCGTTATGTGCTCTTCATGCTGTGAGGCAAAGAGTTAGGCCACAGAGGTCAGGTAGTGGACAGGCATGTAATACATTTGACTCTTTGTCACATCACTGCAATTAACGTTTTCCTTCTTTTTGTACTGTAACCACAATCTTTCTCCAACCTTACCCATATAAACAAGACCTTTTAAAACATTGGCATCAGAGGTCTTTCAGCATTTTGCAATCATCAAATATTGATGTTTTTATTTGAACATAGGGGTGGTCAAAGCTACTTGAAGCTTGGTGATGTAGTGATTTGCAGGCAATGCAGTGACTAATTTTTCTTTGTGGCGGTGGGCGTCCTAAATTTGATGCGAAGAGGAAAGTCTATATGGTGTTTCTCACTTCAAAAAGCAGGGGTGTATAAAATTGGAAGGTCTGATAGAGATAATAATTTTGGTTTCTGTGGTTGTCTCAGTCCCCTTAAAGGTCAGCACTGTCATGATAAGTTTGGAATTGGTCAAAAGTGTAAATTTGTGGGTCAGAGTTACGCAAAGTAGAACTCCATGTGAAAGCCCCTGGTGAATTGTCTTCTGTCTTGTTCACTTTTATTTTAGCTGTAATGCAATAAAGCTAAATAGTCAAACACAAAAATACAAGGCCACTGTATGTGTTCTATTGGGGAAATTCTTCTTTTGCATTTTCTTGGGGTTAGGTTGCCTGGCACCACTCCAGCTACCAGTCCAAACTTCATATTTCAGTCTGTGGGATTTGAACCAACAACCCTCTAGTTCCCAAGCTAAGTCCCTACACACTGAGCTACTGCCGCCCCAAATGAAGGTAGACTGCCTATTCTCTTTGCAAGATACTTGGTTTTTGAACTGCTGCATGGATTGACATTAGAATTTCTTTAAAGGCAAAAACACAACAGGCATCACTAGTCCTAACCATGGCAACTTCATACATTCATGTTTTTAGAATATTTCTCACACATTTGTCTTCGACAAGTGAATAAACTCATAAAGGAAGAAAACATCCAGTCCACACATGTTCTGGAGTGTAGCTGTAAAACCTCAGATAAACCAGATTCAAGAAAAAAAATCTAACCTGAAAAACCCCTCTTCATTTGACCCAATTTGTGCTTGTGATCTGCCACAATTCTCTCCCTGATCCACCTGTACTCATGCTTTTAACACCTCTCTCCTTTTTCCGGTTGCAGATGTCCTCTGGGCAAATTATAAAACCAAATGAGGGCCAGAGGAGCACTCATCTAAATTCTCTCCTCTTGATTGCAGCAGCCTGATGCACAAGCAGAGTGACTTAGAAATGAATGATGCTGAACTGTGTGTTTGGTAGCAGAATCACCTTTTTCTCATCTTTAGAAAGCACACAGACACTTCCCCATGTGCAAGGATTTGCCGACCTACATCCTCAAAGTCAAATTTACACTAAGAAGCACTATCAAGGTTTTTGACACTTCTTTAAAAATTTACAAGTTTTGCAGAAAACCTATCGCCCCTGCTTCCTCTCTGAAATGGTCCTGCCTGAGGTTTTTGCCCCACGTCTTGGAGGGAGTCTCTGCAGGGCACTGGTTTACAGGAAGGAGTGACACAATCAATTTGCAGAGCAACTGACACAATCAGCGCCTACATAAATCATATCAGCACAGCCAGGCCCCCAGGCGCCTGCTGAGGTGACAGTTTCATGGCTCACCTCCAGAATACTACCTGCCAATCAGCAGAGAGTGACAGATACCACAGTGCAGGTACTCGACACTGTCACACTGATAGCACGGGTTGTGAGGATTATTTTCAAAATGAAAACTGTAATGATTTACAGATCACCTGCTTACCCCTGCAATCAGAGCATTGGATTACTACTGTACATGATCAGAATGATAATCTGATGTCTTTCACTTGGTGGAGTGTTTTTCAAGAGATTTTTATGATATCAAACTCTGAAAAAAATATCCTCAACTGTTTATAAAAAAATAACTGAGGTCATTTGCTTCATCATGACTGTGTGGGTGTAGTTTGATCAGACCTGACTGACAGTAGTGACAATATAAGCGAAGAACCCACAATTGTCATTAGATTTAGTTTTTTGAAATGTTGCTAAAATCTGATCGGTGCACAGAAATACATATGTCTTTATTCCTTGCCCACTTCAAACCAGTGAAAAGAACTCAGACCAAACGTGAACCTATTACCATGTCACCCATTGCTTTGTGGAGTTCCGTTTTGAAGCCTCAAGTTTGACATTATGATCGTTGCCATGATAGTTTGTCAAAAACAGTGGAGGCGACGTACTGCGAGTTGAGCTGTTCTCATTGGCTGCACAGTTTCGACTCATCTGCAAACAATGGAGGCTAACCTAGTTGACCTTTAAGTCACTGCTATTGCAAACTGAACATTTCCTACTGCTGCTAGTTCCCATTAAAAGCATTTAACTGGTAAATAATGAGGTTGCTTTGAATGTGCAGTAGTCAGGGAGGGTGGTTGAGGTGGACTTTTGAACATTTTCCTGTGTGTATCTACCAACATGAAGGCTCTGCATGCTGTTCTGAGTGACTAACTGAGACAAGCCTCAGCACCCACTGGAACAGCACTTTTATGACTCTCCTTCAGGCCACAAGCCTTCACTCAGTTCCTTCAGTTCTGAGGACCAACTTAAAAAAAGACTTTGAGAGTTTGAAGCACAAGCCACGATATACAGTAGTAATTATATTTCTACCTTGAGCAGCCCTCACTGACAATGGGACTGCTTAAAATTCAAGACAATCTTAGTGATGTAACTGCAAGTTTTATTTGTGCTCTTATCCCCCTTATATACCTTGGTTAGAATAAACTGTCTTCTTTTCTCATATGTAAGCAGATCCTATTTATAGACCTGACACATGACTGACATTTGAAGAATTGCAAGAACATCTACTTTTAAATTTTCACAATAAAAAGGATGTTGGAATTACTTTGAACTACCCACATGTGTAAACAATAGTGCCACTCAAAAGACTGTACATTGTGTTATTTTTAAGATCATTTGCAATAGATTCAGTTGTAGGAGAAGTCTTTTACTTGAGTACCAAAATGTAGAAATATTCAATTACAGGCAAGCCTCACATTCAAAATATTACTTTATAGTAAAATCTGAAAAGTAACTAGTGAGTAAAAAGTAAAAAAGTTAAAAGTAGGGTAGAAAGTAAAGCGCAGTATTTCCCTAGTGGAGTGGAAATGAACAAAGTAAAGCACATTTTCTCTTTTAATTATAACCCTGTTCCTGACAACGTCATGCCTGTCATGCTTATCACATCTGTTCTCTAAGTAACCAAGGTAGTTTGCGAGCTATACTTTGTCAGTACAGTCTGTAATGTAGCAGATGGAAAGGGAAGTAACAAGCCTTGTTTTGATCAGCTCCTGTTTGCCCTGTTTTTGCCCCAGCGTTTTAACCCTTCATTAATTAACATGGCTCTTATGTGAAACATTTGTTGTGTTGTTGAACTCTAACTTGCAGCTCCACTCTCATTCATGGACTCCTGTTATGTTTCACTTGAAGGCAGCTGAGTCACACTGCGACACCTAGTGGTAAGATTTGGTATTTGGCTTAATATCAAATTGGTTTGAAAATGGGTTCAACCCAAACGCTTACATTAAAGATGTAATGTGTGCAGACTTTTTGCTACACCTGGGGAGTTGGGGTGCAGAAACCGCTGAGAGCGGCCATTATCAAAACCATTAATTGATTTAAAAAATGGATGTGATGCAGACTCGCAGTACAGAGAGAAAGAGACAGCTCATGTGAATGAGTGAGAGAGAGAGAGAGAACGTGGACAAAAGTGTGGATGTGATAAAAACTGATGTTACTCTTCCATTCTGTGGTTAATCAGTAAAATGTATGAACTGTTCTTCAGACTTGAGTCTCCGCTAACAGTGACAGACATCTGTATTATAAAAGCTAGTCTCACTGCACTGCATTATTATAAACTATGATGATGTGAGTGTCAAAACAAGATGGTGAGCTTTCATTTTTGGATTGTGTGTGATTGTTTCTTCAATTTTTAGACCAGCACAATGATGTGAAACTGCAACTTTCTACCGCTTTTGTGTAATATGGGTAAGTTAACATATAGAGACCACATTAGGCTGTCAGGGATGAAGTTAAACGCAATCTGTCACACCCCTGTCATTCAGTCTGCTGTTTCAATCTCTCCTGTTAGACACTACAGACACTTTATGACCCATTTCTGTGTAAAGCATAAATAGTAGACAATTCCATCTTTACAATACACTGCTCTCGAACCTAGTGTAGCCAGATTCATTGATTATAATTGCAGTGTAGTGTCGCAGCACTCGCTCCGCATACATTGCTTGTTCAATGTATACTGCCCGTAACACTCAGGCCAGTCAAGCGAGGCTTACTTTCCACCACTGATGAGACTTGCTTTTCAGGCATTGCATGCACTACGTAGCAGTATGATTACAGAATGTGAGGAGTAAGTAGCTAATTCACATCAAATCAACTCTACAGCGACCAACATAAGCCAGCGCATCAGTTGGAGTGACAATTTTGCGGCACTCCTTCGAGACACTAGCCTGCCAATCAACCTGCTCCCAGGTAATGCATCTGTGCTCACGCACGTGCGCACACACGCACACACACACACACACTCACAGACAAAGATACATCCTCGCCTGCCAATCCATTGTGACAGACAGGTTCGAAACACCCTCCCTGTCACAGCAGAGGCAGCAGCACGTGTAGATAGCAGCGGGAGTGAGGTTTGTCTGAAACAATTGGGACAATTTCTTTGTCCTCAGTAGCCCCCCATGATGATTACAATGTTTTACAAAATGGCTGAGAACCAGAGAGAAACAGTGTGGGCCATCACATCTGTTTCCTGCTGCTGCGGAGTGCTGTCGCTGTAGGACTTTGCTCACAGATACCCTATGGAGAACGTTGTCAGCATAAACACAATGCATTATTTATGTTCAAGCACTCTCTGAGACACGCATTCTGATTGCTATAGACTAGCTGGCTTTCCATCCAAGTAGTTTATGTAACAAATTATAAAGGTAGAATGGGAATGGAATATTTTAATAATAACCCAAAATGGTGATTTTTTCACGTTTGTTTGAGGTGCCACATTTTAGAGAAAAATCTTTATTGTTATAGTTTTTACAGTAAAGACGTCTGATAATTACTCCCCAAAAGTGCTACATATACTGACAGTTTGATTTATGTACAGTATAGGGTTATTTTTCATTTTCATCGTTTACAATTTAGTATTATTATTTCATCAGGACGCTTGTTTTTATCAGTTTCACAGAATAAAGCATGTGCTGATTATTACATTAAAAAAATATAAAGTCCAGATTTAATTTACTAATGAATCATAAAATGTGCACAATTAACTTGAGGCTATCACTCTGCCTTGAAGCCATTAATAAATTACTGTAATTTAAAACAATTTGTAAAAATTTGAAAAGCATTAGCTATGTTTTAATGGCTTTACTAATGTGTTAATTTCATTTCATTTGTCTGCTGCTCTGGATACTGCTATAAATGAGCTGTCATTTAGTAAACAGCCACAGTCTTAGAGTAATACAGCACTCAATGAATACATTGTAAGAGCTAGCATTAGCTGTTGACCAACATTTGAGGTTAAATTTAGTCTGTCACTAATTAATTTGCAACCTATTAAGCTACAATTATATAGTGCTGAAGAAATCCCAGATACTATGTCCTCGGCAGACAATTAAAGCCATTGTATGTCTTTAGGGTGCAATGATGGTAAATTGGCCCTACAGGACTGTCTTTAATTATTCACTGGAAAAGTAGCTAAACTTTATGAGCTTACTGGTATAAACAGACAGAGCTGCTATGTGATGACTAACTAATGAAACAGATTTGTTATTTAGACTAGCAATTGCAATTTCATAACATTAATATTTCAAACCATGTAATTTCAGTGATAGGAACTAGCAAGATTATCAGGAGCAATGGGTGGACAGGGAAACAAATACTGTTCTCTTTCAGAAGCAAAGGTTCTTTCTAAAACGCTGAATGCTAAGTCAATGGCCAGGTTTCCACCCAGATGTAGCACAGATTTGAACAGTTTCCAGAAGATTTGCCAAAGAAAGTGGCTTTTTAAGTCTTTAAGTCTTCTATTTATTAAGAATGTAACAGGACCGTTGTTTCCGTATCCTACTTCTTTGGTTCGATATGCCTTGTGACCCTAACAGTTATTGACAAAATAGTCGGAACGGAAATTCTGTGTGAGTTTTACCTGGAAAGTTTTGGCAGAGCACCAGTTGTTGTCTATATGCTATAGCATGCTAGGTGCCTTAACCTGGTTAGCAAGGTTAGTCAAGGTAATGTAGTGTCACTGCCATCTGAATGAGAAACCAGAGCTCACATTTAGATCCACTGTATGGGAGCATTATGGTTAGTTGCAGTGAAAATGGACAAAGATTAGTTGATTGGACGTACACTGTATGCTAACATCATTCAACTGAAGATGGGTATGTCTGTGGAAACACTTCAAATATGTCATTACGACAGTATCACCTGAATGTGTTTATAAGCGGAATAAAACCAAACCAGACTGAAAGGAAAGTTCCTCTCCCGACAGTGTTCAGGCTCCTCTCTGCAGATTCGGACCGTGCCAAAGCCAAATTAATGCTATAGCATTGTTTATTACTGTGGATATGCGACCATACTTGGTTGTAGAGAATACAGGATTTAAGCATATAGTCAAGTGCTTACTACAATGTGCCTACATGTATGCAATTTAATTTGTCTGTTCTAGCCTGTAAAAGTGAACGCAAGCTGCAGTTGTTGAGGAATTAGTTGCGCTCACCACTCATGGATGAATGTCCAGGAGAGCTACTTAACATTGATTGCCCATTACATCACTCCCGAGTGGGAAATTAAAAGTCCGGTCTTGCAAACTCGCCCTATTTATGAACAGCATGTACAGCAAGTATGCATCAGACAGGGAAACTTAAGGAGTGGAAATTGGAGAAACCAGCGACAAGTATGGCAGCCCCAATCAACAATGCATAAGTGCTGTCCCTGAAGCTGGACTGGGTGTACAAGCCAGGTTTCCCTACAGCCAGTATTTGGTTTCTGGGCTACAGTAGAAACATGGCAATTCAACATGGTGGACTCCTTGGAAGGTGACCTGCAGTGTCTGTAGATATAAACAGCTCATAATATGGTAATGAAAACACAGCGATTCCTATTTTCAGGTGATTATACACTAATGAAAACATACCTATGGATATTATATTCCATATTACACACTGGACCTTTAACCAAATCATTTTTCAGCTGACTACAGTAAATGTAACTAAGCATTACCAGTAGAGGTAGCAGATATGTTAATGCTTACATAAGTCAATTTTGTGAAGGTCATGTGGACATGAGGACATTTGTGCTGTTTATCTCCAGGTGTATGAAATGAAATACACATTGAACAATTTCTTCTCGAACACAGCTTACTTACTATATGCCTTAGTATTTTGGAGCTAACTGTAAAGCTAACATATTCATTCATGATGCATGTAACAAATCTGGTGTGACCAGGACTTTGTAATAAATTTTCTGTATTACAGAAAAGTAATACACATTAATGCTGTGCTCTCCCTATTCTGAAACATCCCCAGAGAATAAACCCTATTAGCATAATAAATATGCTGATAAAAGCTGCATGCCCATTTGGATGAATATCAACCTCTGACCTTGTGACTAGACAATAGGCTCTTCTGCCACTTCTCATCATCCTACTTCCTCTCGCCTCTCTTTCCATCTCATCACCCTATCTTCCGCTCTGTCAGTGTGGCCTGAGAGGCAGCATGGCCGAGGTTAATACCTACATATTGCTCTGCAGATACACTCTGGGGCCGCATGACTCTGTAATTAAAGCTTGTCCTGCATCAGACTAAGATATGAAAATATCATTATTACTTCTCAGATGAGATGATGAGAGATAAAAAAAATACCCCTCAGCACCTTCTTATTTCTTCCTCCTGAGCTGGAGCTCATTTGTAAGCAAGGGAAGGAATTAAACTGAAGCTAAATACATCTTGATAATTTTTCAGATAATCGGTTGGCTTGGGGTGTGCTTGATTTATTATAAGTAACTGTGAACATTAGGTTTTGATAAAAATGTCATATTAAATGAATTGTATTTCCCAGCTCATCCAAAAAAAATTAGCTAAAGGTCATTGTTAATTAATTTCTTCAAAATAACAAATGTAACATTTTCATCATATTTCACCGTTAGCTTGCTAGCGTAAATCACATCAAATCACACATTTAGCCTGATGTTTATTAATGTCCTAAAGGGTAAACTGTACACACACTTAATGAGGTGTCCCAAAGTCTGTCAGTTAGTTAATGAATGTCTTAACTATATTTTCTCCCCAAGCAAACAACCATCACTGCGCCAACTAATGAGTATCATCAGCAAACTGCTAACAGGAAGTTAGCTCCAGGAGCTAAATACAAAGTGAGAGTGAGCAAAGAAACACAGCTTGTTCCAAAACTTGTCCAAACATTAATATTGGTTAAATTGCATAGTTTGTACCACTGAAAGTTGAAAGGTCAACGCTAAAACTTGTATGGGTTTTTTTGTCTTTTGGTTGTAACTTAGCATCAGTAAGAGTGTCATTAATAAACTGCGTAACTACAGTGGTAGTGGATTAGTATGATGTACTGTATCTAAAAGTCACTATCATGTACAGGGAGAGGCATCAAAAAAGTGTTTTTAGCTCGAGTGTCTATAAAATTTGGACAGCAATAATAGTTTGTTTTTCATAACCAGTGGCATGCTCTGTAGCAGTGCTGGCCCGTGGCATAGGCAGTATAGGCAAATGCTAATGGCGCCGTCCATCTAGGGGGCACCACAATGCGGGAAGAAAAAAAAAAGGTGTATTTTTTTGCTAAAACTAGTTGGTGCTGTTATTTTTTTAGTATGAAAAGAATAAGCCCACATTAATTTAACTG
>NW_023340246.1:4872977-4873346 GCF_004916995.1 Morone saxatilis
TAAATAATAATAAGACTTTATTAATGGTGTCAACATGAGTATTTTAACAGACAGTCAATGGGGAAAAAATCAGAAGAAGCTGGCTGATGTACTCGAAAAAGGATGATAGCTTGCACTGCTTCTGCTGCAAAATGTTTTCCAAGAGGACTGGAAAAATGCAAGCCACTTGCTCAAGGTCCATGAGGATAGCCAGGAGCATAATGCTCACATGGCAACATGGAAGGACTTGGAGGTCCGTTTTGCGAAATGGCTCACAATAGATAAACAAGAGATGGCACTCGCTGAGGCTGAGAGAAAAAGGTGGCCTAACATGGTGGCAATAATTTATTATTTTCTTGTTAACTGTTTTGATTGAGCAACTTGTTTCTC
>NW_023340246.1:4873414-4877064 GCF_004916995.1 Morone saxatilis
AGTGGAATTTACTGCGATGCAAGGCAGGCGCCACCTAAAATCTTGCCTAGGGTGCCAAATTGGTTAGGGCCAGGCCTACTCCGTAGGATGTAGTTTCTATGTTGGCTGTAAATCTATACTCACTGTAAGCTGCTATAATCAATATTTGCATATTACCAATGAATCTAATGACCTATGCATCATGGGTAAGTGGTTGCAAGTACTGATAAACTCACAGGCAATTATCAATAGACTCGAAGCATTTCAGTATCTTTTCGGTCATTGATTTGGTTTTGCAGCCAGGGATGATTCCAGACTTTTTTGACTGGGTGGCACAAGAGGGGCACTGAGTTATGCAGGGGGTGGCATAAAATGTATAAATGTGTCTCAGCTTTCAATTCATTCCCAACTTTTGCAATTCCAGTACTGTTGTTTATGGACCCCAGTATGCGGAAATATTCAAATACACAACAATAACACATACCACATGCAAAAAACTGCACAAGCTTTACCAATGATGGGTTAGTTCATCTACACAGAGCATAACAGAGCTAAAAGGAGAGTGAATATTGGACTTTTATAGGGTGGACAGAATATGACTCCAAATAAATGTTAATGTTGCTCTATGTGTGTCAACATACAAGTTAATAATATTTCAATGTTGTGTTGGTAGCTTGTTGTTTGGAGGTTCATAACAGCGGTTTGGCATGTTTTACCCTATTTATAAATCACTTTTGACAGATTTAGTTTTTCCTACTATTCTATGCATCCATTGGTTTCCATTCATATCTGCAAACCATACAATTCTATTTGTATACTCTTGAAACTTGCTTAGCTTGTGTAATCCCTCACAGTGAACATTATGCCTAAATTACAATTTAATTTCTCAGTTACATTATTGCTACAATCTAATGCAGTGCAACATTTTCAAACTTAAATTAACCTTATAAAACTAGATCAGTGGCTGGAACTGTAGGAAAAAATACATTTAAAAATCCAAAACACAGCATGCATTTGAAAACATGTATGCAAAAATAGAAGTAACTTGTACACACAAGAGTAAATATAAGTATTATTTGTAGTTAGGGGGCTATAAACACATAGACTTATCCTGTGGCCAAAGGTGAGACTTGTTCTGAAACACATTTTACTTTGCTTTACTTTACTTTGGATTTTCTCAGCTGACTCAGTTCTTTTTACGGAACTAGACCTGACAGAAGACAAATGATGGCCCGAACCAAATCCATTTATCAGAAAATAAGCAAACAACAGAAATCGTACATCCTTTAAATATAAATACCTTTGATTTATGCATCTGTACTCCATGGATTAATATGATTACAGTTATTAAACCTTTCCGATAATGAGTTATGTAAATTCCAGCTCATGAAAACTTCAGCAGACTGCCTATTAAGCATCATTCATAATCAGCT
The DNA here is from genome assembly GCF_004916995.1 of Morone saxatilis. Lineage (NCBI taxonomy): Eukaryota > Metazoa > Chordata > Actinopteri > Moronidae > Morone > Morone saxatilis. The sequence continues at coordinate 4,874,827 of NW_023340246.1, forward strand.
CCTTAGTATACAGATAGGATAGATTTGTACACCCCTCACACTGCCATACCAGATGGCTAATATTTGGCACACAGCAATGGAGTGACAGGAGGTAAATTAGAGCACTGACATATTGACATTAATATTGGCATGAATAATTGGAAGAAAACCTATGGTTTGGAAGGGTAATCAAAATAATCATATCATACATGACATACATTAAACAGGTCCATTCTTCTTGCTGATAATAAATGATCCACACCAATTGTAGAAAAATACATCCTGTTATTGGATTATGTTTGTTAAGTGCCACTCATTCTTGACCAAGCCATGAAGAGAGCCTGAAATGCATTTAAATTACTTGAACAGGCAAGAATACAATAACATTTATACTTCCATTTATGAGGACAGCAATTCAGCTGAAAATGACTATCTTCACACAAGCCATGCAATTGAGTTTTCAAAGGCTGCAGATAATGTAAAATATACAAGTCAAATGGATATTGAACAAGAAGGTTTGCAAGCTGCAGTGCAATCATGAATATTAAACTGTCTCCTCATTGATTTCTTGATGCAAAAAAACATGCTAGAATTTCATATCCTGACCTTTTAGCATTTTGTAAAATATATGTTTTATTTTTTACATAGATATTGTAGTGGCAAAAAAGCTGCTGTACACTACTGCCTTACTCTGCTGCTAAGAGTAGTAGTAGTAGATGTCTGCTTCAGGTTGAAATTTCGTGAATCATTTGTAGGATGTAGGCATGTAAATGAATGTGAAACAGTGCTCTAGAACTTCACTAGCTAGGTTAACAAGAATTGTTTAGTTTATTAACAGAAGGAAACATAGTGTTTTAATATTGTGTTTCTTTGATGAAGGAGATATATTATAGATAAAAAACAGGGTGTGGTGGAGGGGCGTATAATAGGAGAAGGTTTGGAGGGTATTTATGGGAATGGACCCCCTCCCATTATATACACAGCCTACAGCTTTTAAAGAAACTGACTTGTATTTTACACTCTAACAATATAATGTGCTACCTCTTCATTTCTACCCAGACAGTTTACAGCTACACAGCTTTTATTGCAGTAGAATACAATTGCAAATGATGCAGTCAACAACGTCTGGTGTAAATCAGAATATAGATAGCTTTGTGAAATTAACAGACACGGGTACAGATAGTAGCTTTCTGAATGAACATTTAGACAGTAACATTTATATATCAGACAACTATTTCTCATTTTTAGAAAGATGAAAAATATTTATTACAACAGTTTTGTTTCTTTGCCTTCATAGAGAAAGAAAAATGTCTTTTTTTAACTTGACAAAAATAGATATGTTCTTGAAGACAAAATAATCATTTTGAACCTCTACAGCCGTGTAGAAAGTGTGTCTCCATGCGGTGTCAGTGTGTATGCAAATACAGCTTCATTAGTTTTGGAGATCAGGAGATTGAGGTGAGGGTACAATGTGTTATAATAGAATGGAAGGCAGATGACAGTCCTTTTTCCTTTGAGACTTTCCTGTTCACTGTCTTCTATTATATTAAACCAAATCAATTATCTCAAAGGCAGCATGCTATAATAGGAAGCTGGGTGGGCATTTTTTAAACAGAGTAGGCTGGCTGCTCAAATCCAAACACACTGTGTGCGATTACAGTGATGAGGGCATTGAAATCCTGTAATTGAGACATGCAACATTATGATTGCAAACTGATTGAATATAATTAGCCATGGCTTTTACTTTGTTTGCTTGCTTCCTTTAATTAAAAGATTTTTCTTTTCACTTCGTCAGAGTAGATTCACATTATGCAGGGATGTTTGATAAGTGATTAGCCTGGTAAAGCCCACTAAGATAATTAACCGTCCAATCGTCTAAAAGTATGCTGCAGTTGCCAATTGCCCCCCACCCCTTTATACTGCCTCGCGCTGTAAATAACTCACCAGTGTCCATGTTTAATCCATAACTAGTCAAGAATCCGGGTGCATAATGAGGTATTTTCACTCCTCTGAAATTACCTCAAAATGATGATGATTGAAGGCAGTCGCTGATAAGAAGGAGTGATGCGAGCTCATCCAGGTTAATGTTCCTTTGGCAGGCTCATGGTGAGCTATACCATAAATAAATGCTGTACTCATACCTCTATGTGCAATTACAGTAAATACTTCATTCTAAGCTCAGGTACAGAGTTGTGCTTCCACACATCTCCTGCATTACAGCGAGCTCCCAAACCCTCCGCCTGCCTGCCTGCCTGCCTG